>NC_089797.1:11697894-11745394 GCF_040412425.1 Macrobrachium rosenbergii
CAGTCATGATTGGGTACCCATCTATGGACCGAGCTGAGCAAATGTTGTATAACGGAGATGGTATTTACCCAATTTTTTCAGTCTAAACAAAAACAGATATTAAATACTGAGAGTTCTGTTCAGTGAATCAAAATACCAACCTGTTTAGAGCTTATTAACATCAAGGATAAAATAGAAATACAAATCTTGATACACTATCTTCAGTTACGCAAAATTGTATCACGGGATCTATTTCCTTAGTGTTCCGGTGCAATTCTATTCTCTTTTCATTTTCAGTTTCCGTTCGTGAACTCCTACCTGTACAGTCAAATTCAGTGGCCCACCAACACGCACTCATTACATTTACTATTGGTTTCACCTACGTGATTGAGTGTCGGTGGATTACTTAATTTGATTAGACACAGTTTCCTACTGATTTCATTTGAATTTTGTGACTAGGCTTTGTCTTCAGTTAAAGAATTGAAAAGAAAATTAGTTGTTTTGTATCTGTTTTCCGTATTTGTAGTTCTGTAGGATCGGCCACAGATGTATGATATATGATGGACTCTGAGATTTCAAGCAAATATATCATCCATTTTTTTATAACTGATTTTGATATTGACGACGATTTATAACAGATCATTATTTTGGTTCTGTTCTACTTTTTAAAGTAACGTAACAAGGAGTAATAAAAAAAAAAGAAAAATAAAGAGCAATTTGATTCAGTTCCTACCTTGATAATTTTTTTTTTTTAGTCCATTTGTGAAAATATATAATTACCTTTAATAAAAGCGAAATTTGCCCCATTATAATAAATTGTTGCGGCGGGGGGGGGGGTGAGATTGAGAGTGAAAATCATTTAAGACAACACTCTGTCTTTTGCTGTTAACATTACTGTAACGGCAAAAGACAGAATAAATAGAGAATATAGGACGTCCTTTATCAGTCAGTGTTGTGGTTTTCCTGCTCCGCCTTTTTTCGTAGACAGATCCCGCAGGAGGCTGAGGACACAGGAAACAGAGGAAACCCGGAAGGTCCATCATAAAGCCTTTCCCCACACTCGCCACACTTTAAATCACGGTGGCTGCGGGTGTTGTGAACACCTTAGCAACTCCCATAATTCATTCTCCCCTTCCCATTCTTCAAACGTTGCGCGCACGCGCGCACGTACACACGCAACACAAGACACGTGCGCGGCCGTAAAAGACATTCTTATTTACACGTACAAATAGGTGACAGGCGATTTCTGCTCGCAAATCGTTCTTTTCCAACGCACTGACATGGATTCGTCACGTATGGTGTCAGATTCCAGCTATTTCCTCTCTATCTTATCCTTCTCGGGTCCTGCCTCTTCATCTCTCTTTTTCTTAGAAGTGGGTGCCATCAGATTGGTTTCTTTTTTCATTTTTCTAAATGGCGATTTTTTAATTATTTTTCTCGAAGCCTGTTGTCTTATTCTTTGGAAAAGATGTTATGAGATTTTTTTAAATGCTTACAAAGATAGTAATACACTTCGAATCAAACATTTTTCTATATATTTTATTTTAAACAAGGATATTATTGACAATCAAGTTTGAAGTATGCTTAATTATTTTTGCTGAGATTTTTAAAATTCCGTAGCAATTTCAGAAGCATATCCTGAAGTTATATCCATTTTGTAACCAGCCATCATTATTGCTTTAAATGATCGAGTGATTGTAATCTCTTTTCGATGCTGAGGTTTTGCATTTTTCTCATATTTCGTATTCCACAGCAGATAATTCATATGACTATCGGCAACAAAAATGATAATATGCGTAAATTCCATGTTGCCAACTTTATCAGTGATGCATTTATGCATATGAAGAGATCAAGTATTGCTGTTGACTGTTAAGACACATCTTTTATCAAAACATAACATATAGCTTGATGATTTATTTCGTTTAACTTCTAATTATATTACCTCACAATATTACCTTACATTCTTTTTACCCGTCACTCCCAGCAAAATCTTTATTATGGTGGGTAAAGTTCGCGATCCTTCCTAATGAAAATTCATATTTTACTGATATATTTTGACCCATGGGATAAAAAAAAAACCATGGATCTCAAGGGAAGAAGAGAAAGTTTCGAATTTTTCTTTATTTTTCTTCTTTTTTATTACTCCATCGTTCGTTGTACGTAAACATATGCTATTGTACACACACACACACTATTATATATATATATATATATATATATATATATATATATATATATATATATATATATATATATATATATATATATATTTGTATATATATATATATATATATATGTATATACTGTATGTATATATATATATATATATATATATATATATATATTTGTATATAAATATGTGTATATATGTATATATATATATATATGTGTGTGTGTGTTTGTGTGTGTGTTTTTTGTTTTATGTGTGTAGAACATATAAATATACAAACGCAGACAGCACTTTCACAGACATAAAGACGGGCTCAAAACAATTATTTTAACATGCACAAGCAATTGTCGACATCAAGGAAAACCTCTGCTTTCTCAAAGCAGATAACGAAATGAGTGAAAAGCTTTTGCAATTTACCTTGCAAGTGAAGAATCCCCAACCAACCCTTATAACGTTGCAATGCATCCTGCGTTTTCCCTTCCACCTTTTCACCCTCCCCACTCAGCCAATCATATTCTATGTCTGACGAAACTTGGGAGTGAATTCCCAAATTGCCAACTTTTGCCGCATAATTACTGACATCTAATAATCGTGATCTACAGAATCTTTTCGTAATTAAAGTAATAACATCAATCTTGGAAGACATTCCCCTTAATTGTATGGTTACTATTAAGCTGGAAAACGTCAGCGGGTAATGAGTACTCTCATCTATAGCTAATTAATAATTACCCCAATCCAATTTACTTTGCACCATATCTGCGAGAGAAAGCAAAATTGCTTCCTGATGAAATGCGATGTCCGCGGGTGTCGGTCCCCTTTCCTCCTCCTCCTTCTAAGGGCCGTAATATGCGCAGGTGGTCATCAAGAGGGTTTCTATAACAAAGGAAACCTGTTTGGAAGCGCCTGATACTTTACCAGGCAATTACGAGCATCTCGGAATAAGATTACTCCCGGGTTTTTTATTCGAAAGGGAAAATTTCATGAGACATTTATTACGCGGAAACGTTTCCAGGCACTTCCGAACTTCTGGGAGGTGGATCAGTTTACTGGGTTTATAATCTTAGGGGAAAATCTTATATGGTTTGTTAACCATTTACTGAGGATCGGGATAACCAGTCTTTGTTTTTTGGGATTAACATTACAGCATGTTTCTGCTGCCGTTGCATGCTAGCATTAAAAAAAATATATATTTATATTTATATATGTATGTATGTATGTATGTATGTATGTATGTATGTATATATATATATATATATATATATATATATATATATATATATACAGTATATGTATATATATATATAATATACTGTATATACATATATATAATACATACACAAATATATATATATATATATATATATATATATATATATATTATATATATATATATATATATATATATATATATATATATATATATATATATATATATATATATATATGTATATTCAAACTTGCACGGATAAGTGCTCTAAAGAGATGATAGGAGCTTTCACTTCGGAGTTGGCAAAGGGGAAAGTAACGAGTCATATTAATAAATTATATTTGATTTCGTAATGATAAAATATACCAACGCTTTTTCAGGATGAAAGAGAAGTGTTGAGCGTAGGGCTAACCTTCTGTCTGATGAACCTCGCAACAAACCATAGCGGTTTGGTACAAGCGAAATGACTGACAGAAATGGAAGGATTCGAAATTAGTAATCATGATTGGTTTTGTCTGTCTGTGGACGTAAGGACTTACTTCCGAACCAACTGCGTGATCTCGTCTCTGGATGCCGAATCTTTGTCGATGAAACAGTTGAACACATCCTCGAAGGAATGTACAGGAATGACACCACCCTCCACCTTAACCTCCAGGGAACACGCCCTTAGAGCCATCCTGGTGATGTGCACAAAAAAGGCCCCAATTAGCAACCACAGATGCCATATTGGAACCAAAAAAATTGTGTTGCTACGGGATTCTTTCTGGGTGTCTTGTTTCAAAACTTTTATGTGGGAATCGTAACGTGTCTTCCACAGGATACCTTGCCCGCCCACCTGCTGCAGGGACGGTGATGATTGATACCTATGTCAGGACACTGGTGGAAAATTTCCTTTCTTTGACGTTTTCGTTTAGCAGTATAACGCGCGTTTGTAGGCTGTGGGAAGTAACTTGGGCCTCTGCCTTAACGGGCAGAGCAAGTGCCCTGAAAGATATAAGAGAAATGTCATCACCGTTTTTGTTTGGAGAACCCTTCCTCTCTCCAAATAAAGAACCTGACTGGGCCACCAAGTTCTAATCAAAATCGGTTATTCAGTCCTTCTGCCCACAGAGATTAGGAAACTCTACAACAACAACCACATCCTACGATAATTACACTACCGACCAAGAGCCCCGTACGAGACACCATGAAGAACCAGGCCTACTATTTCCCACGGGCCAGCCCCTTGTCAGGCGATCATCGAGATTACTTTCACGGCCCCCACCTCCGCATAAATACGACAGAAACTGTTTTCATAACAATTACGGGCTGCTCTAAGACACCGAGCTCGTTCTGGTGTAAGTCATCTTAATCTCAACAAACAGATGAACTTTATAATCCATTACAACTTTGACTTTGATTGAGACCATGCCGTGTTAAACTGCAGCGAAGCGTTAATGGCTTTACTTTGCAATCCCCGTAGGTGGATCTCACGTGGCGCACTGTAGGCATTGAGGTGCACTGTAGGCATTACTAAAGGGCGTTTACAACGTTCCTACGGCACCTAACTCCACCCACGGTTTACCCTTTTACTTTACAATTCTGCTTCCTGTCTTCAGTCTTGCTGTCCAGCCTCTTTAACTACTACTTCTTTGTGCAACGGTCCCACCTTTATATCCTTTTGCTTCATCTCCTTTATTTTCTGGATCTCTTTCTTGTTGTCCAGCCACTCTAACTCCCTCATGTCACAGTCTTCAGCGCTGAATGGCTGAAAGTGCCCACAGTGTTTGGCCTGACAGCCTAAGTTTCATAATATCAAATCATATTTTACATTTAATTTGTTCTTATAATAAATGTGTATTTGTATTAGTAAAATGAAAATATATCCGAGTGTGTCTATACACCCTCCCCCTCCCCCCTTTGATAAAATATGTAAATATTGGACAGTCACTACGTGACCTTTCCTAACAGAAGAAGGAATTGTTAGAAAAACAGAGAAACTTTAATACAAATTAAACGCCGCTGATGCAGCCATGGTTTTTAATTAAACAAATATGTGTATTAACAATTATAATGGCAGAAATTAACATTGCCTTAAACCACACATTGGCGGAAATGGCCGGAGTGGCACAACGCATGGAATAAAGTTGCACACACTTAATCGGATTCGCCAGGAGAATGATTTATGCACGTATTGGATCGATAGGGATTGCTGTAAATCACATAACTAGTCCTACTGGTCAGCCTGGACACTGTAATGAACGTGTTTTCTTCCAATGTAGACCTTCCCTTTTTTGGACTGCAGTTTTACTTGCGTGGATGTTCAAATAAGTGTCTGTGGCTTTTATATCTTTCGTTTTATTTATGCATGTTTCTACTTCCTCCTCATCTCTCATTATGCATACAAACATATGTATGTATGTATATATATATACATATATGTATATATATATATATATATATAGATAGATAGATAGATAGATAGATAGATAGATAGATAGATAGATATAATACACACACATATATATATATATACATATATATTATACAAACATATATATATACTGTATGTGTATATATTGATATATGTATATATATAAATATATATACACATAGAGTATATATATATATATGTGTGTATATATATACGTATCTATATTCATATATGTGTGTCTAATATATTTATATACGTATATATTAAGGGAGAGAGAGAGACTGCTTAGAAAGAACAAAATAGTGAACTGCAAGAGGTAAGGTAACAATTTAATCAAACAAAAGAGGAACGCAGTAGGTAGGTAGGTAGGTAGGTAGGTAGACAGATATATCCAAGGAAAGAATCGAGAATTATTGATTTAATTGAGAGCGTGTACCGACGCATGAAGTTTTTTTTTTTTTTTGTACCATTCATAACCTTGAACTTCTAATTTCTAAACTCAAACCTCTAACTTCTTCATGACTGTTGAGAGTTCCTTCTTTGTAATGTTCACATGTGTAGTAATTTATGATACCTAATAACACCATGTGGAAGGTTCACTGCGCCCCCTAGTAATTTCTTTGTAATTATCCCATCATAAGAATTTTTTTAAAACGCAGCATATATGCTACAGCTGACTTGAGTTTCTGACATCTGTTAGTTTTAGAATAATTTTGAATAATTACCATCCTGCCTCTTTCCCCATCCTGTGTTCCCTTGGATTGAACTGCATATGGAGTTTAGGCCAAAGGTCAAGCACTGGGACCTAATAGGTCATTCAGCGCTGGAAAGAAAATCGAGAGTAGGTAGGTCTGAAAGGTGTAACAGGAGGAAAACATCGCAGTTGCACCATGAAATATTTGTTGAGAGAGGGTGGATAGCGAGGTGGAAGAAAGATAATATGAAGGTACAGTAAAAGTAATGAAAGAGGTTGTAGCTAGGGACCGAAGGGACGCTGCAAAGATCCTTTAGTAATGCATACAGTACACCGCATGAGGTGCGCTTGCGGCACTACCCCCTCCACGGGGCTGCATTCCCTTGGGCTACAAGCTCTCCAGATGTATATTTAGTGTGGTTACTTAGAATGGAATATTGTCAGACTAGCATAAGATGAAACGTGCATCGCCAATTAAGAAAGAAATGAGAGATATGGAGTTCACTTTTGCAAGAAGAGAATTAATGTTCACTTGTGCATTGAATTCACGTTCCCTCGCGTATCATAAGTTTAATACAAAATATCTGTCAATTGAATTTTTCTAAGCACTGGACGATTCTTCATGAATGTCCCAACGATAAACTCGTTAAAACGAACAATCGAAACTGCAGCGTGATGCGTACTTTTTGGAATCATAAAGGCCATATTTAAACTAGTGATAAAATGTGCTTTCCCTCTTTCATGCTGTTGGGATAGATTGCAAATATGTTTCATGTTGCTTTACACAAGAGATCGTATATATTCTTGGTCGTGTTACGGCAGATGAATGTTTGAATCTTAAGAAACAAGCACACCGATTCGTTACACTACACAGTTTAGCTTTAAATATTAATATCGCACCATTTTCAACCTAAAAGCTAATGGGTACTCATTACTAAATTTATCAACTGCTGATGTTGCAAAGATGAAAGTAGAAAAGACATTGCAAAAATAATATAAGAAGAATATCCTATATCGGTTCCACTGAAGGGTGCAAAGTGAGGTCAACTAAATATGGAGTACTTGATATGACAATATTGGTTCTTGGGTGCTTTTGTAGAACAGAACTGGATAACAACAGTCCCAACCGTCACTTTTTATCTGCACTGAGATTTTGAAGCGTTTTAACCCACCACTGAATAATAAAAGCTCAGTGGCCCAATCCTTTAGGCCAGACAAGTGAGTCTTAGCTGATTGTTTTCGTCGTTTCGAGCTATGCTTTAACTTGTTATTAAGATTCCTTGTGCCATTGTGAGCTGTAGTTCATAAATACTTTATTGAGTAACTCAGCCCCTTATTCTGTTCTGATGTGGTAGTGTATTTTCCATCTTCCTCTATGATAGTTTAAATAACATCCATGTCTGCTGAAGAAATTTTCCCTCGAAACAGATTTCGTTTTAAAGCTTCTCTTACAGCGGAACAAGGTGGCATTTATTTGTATAGGAAGTTGATATTGTTATCTAGGGTGAAGGTAACGTCCCTGATAATTTGTTGTGAAGGCATTATTGTAGAATCATTAAATGGAAAATTTCCATGATATTTCAAAACTGCATAAATCTAGATCTGATTTTATTTGTGTGGTTTTGAGTCACCATCCACTTGCAACAATCACAGACATCATCATCTTTATAATTTGCAGCTGACACTGCAATAAAGATGAAGATTAACTTAGTATTTTCGTGTGTTCATTTTTTTTGTAAGTGAGGTAAGTCAGGTGAAGCCATCATACTGTACATCTGAATAACCGTCCTTCGTTAGTCGTACCTCTTCACGTCATTGTGTCACATCAGAATGTCACATCAGAAAAAATAAATCATTAATGTAGTAACTGTAGCAATTGTCTTGGAGCTCTGAGAGTTTCTATTGTCTTCCACAACTAACGTAAATTTTTCGTAACTAATAGACAACTAATATCATATAAAACATAAAGATATGTGAACTACAGTTAAGAATATTCTTAGGATGCTACATCAGCACATCCTTGTGTATCAGGACAACTGTACCTATTAATGTAAACGTCTCTTAAATGAACCTTTACTTTTTTTCATACATTACCGATATGATATTAATATAATTCAAGAATAATTCTACAACATATACATAAGTAAACACCTCTCCATTTTCAGTACATCAGACTAGACGGCCGGGTAAACCAAGACACAATTATACTTTTCTTGAATCCATCCAAATACAGTTGAGATTTCTAGATCTGGCACATAGGTTATGATGGAGAAAACATGGAAGTAAGAGCTAATGAACAATAAAATCAGTGTCTCAATATATCTAAGAGTGGTGTGCAAGGACGACCCCTGTGCCCCCCCCCCTTCCTCCCAAGTACCTCCCACTATGCGGATAACCACACAATAAAGTCACATAGCTTCAACAATAATTTTAAGGTTCTAAGCAAGCATTATCAGTGGCTCTTAGACAATTGTTAGCTTCTGTCTGGGCTTTCGTGTGAGATCCCGACCTCAACAGAGGCAAGTTTTATATGCCTTACACATAAGTTCCAGTAGCAAGAAAAAACTCCCTTAATCAACTACTAACAACTAGCAGTGGACAGGGAACACTAATCTAAATAAAGTAGTTGACACGAATCTAATAAATCTCAGTTTCTTTATAATTTGAATGATCTCCAGGGACTAGTTGTGTTCTTTCCTGCTTTAATGTGGGAAATCTGGCTTCAAAAATACCAGTAGTCACATGGGCTGAAATCATATGGTAGGAGACCAGTAGCGCGATTTCTGCTTCAGCTAGAAACGAAATGAAAAGGTGGCTTGCAAGACTGCTTAAGACTAATTTGAATACTCTAGCAGACTCCCGAAGAACCAAAAACAGTAATGAAAGCGCTTGTGTGTAATTGCCTTAAATGATTCGGCAATTGATTACGATTTCTAATAACAGACCAGATGATTATTAAGTGTAATCATGCAGAAGACAGCAATTACTAATTGGTGTTTGTGCTCGAAATGAGATTGCCTCCACAGCAGAACAACACGAACAGTACACATTTCTTACACTATTTAAAATGATTTTCACGCGTACAGTATGCCTTCAAAGACTTCTTTCTACACAGAGAATAAAGCATAAACACCATTCAAAGCTAAGAGAGAGAGAGAGAGAGAGAGAGAGAGAGAGAGAGAGAGAGAGAGAGCAAAATCCTTTGAGAAGCAAGCAAAACAAAAGGGGCCCCTTAGTGGGGATAAGCAATGTGTATGACCCACTCAGCGAGCGTAGGTGGGACTCTCCTACAACCCGCCAGTTAGATGACAAATGATACCTATGGCGACGACAGGATCATTCCAGAACAATCGTACTTTCAATTTTACCTCCTCATAATTCTCATTTCCTATCAAAGAATTGCCCTCTCTCGCGCGCGCAAGCCTCCAGATACTCTCAAAGGGGCCAATTCTCTCCAAGGGTAGTATTAGGCTTCACTTTTTCCTCTGCTCTTTTATGGACGGTAGTCCTACCTTTTCTTTCTTCCTCTCTTTCTCTCTGGTAGAGGCCAATAGAGATAGAGGCTGGGAAGAGCAAAGGGGAGAGATGAAAGGCAGAAACTTTCATGAAAGGAACAAATAAACAGTCTTAATGATAGACTGAATAGAAACTTCGCTTCAGAAGTGAATGGTAGGAAATATCTGGGATGGAATAAAATGACAAATACTAAGAGTTATTCCCAATACGTTTTCTTTCTAGGAGTTCGATAAATGCTAGCACATTCTAATGAAGAGCTTGCTGGGGAGCGAGAAAGGAGACGAGTGCGTGGTTTAAAAGACTGAAGAAGAACAAGAGAGAGAGAGAGAGAGAGAGAGAGAGAGAGAGAGAGAGAGAGAGAGAGAGAGAGAGAGAGAGACAAGCAAGAGCGTAAAATGCATAAAAATGAAAGACATTAAACGGTACAAAATAAGGAAACGAAATATAAAAGAAACTATACTGATAAATAAGATTAAATGTATGTAAACAGCTTTCGATATTACCGCGAATAAAGATGGGAGCAGCGTCTTGCTGTAGGTGGCATGAAGTGTTATTATTTTTAGTGTGTAGTAGATAATGTAAGTTTGCACAGCGTGCTGTACTGAAGTCTAAATAGTAAAGGAAATAAGGAGAATGTCTGGAAAAACAGACTGATGAAGCCCACAATGCCATGTACTTCCCAAGAAATGGCATTATTGCTGGAGTAGCCCACAAAATTATTGATGACTTAAAAGAAGATGAAAGTGTCAAGAGAAGGTATGAGACAATATAACATCAGAAGAAGAGGAAAGATGGTGCAGTGTGGAATATCATATCGTGATCCAATAATTGTCCTGAACGCCAGGGACCTCTCTCATAGTTTTATGATAGAGGTTTTTCTAAAATAGGAAATTTGCAGTTTTATGATGGAAGATTTTCTAAAACAGAAAATTTACGATTGTAAGATAAAAGTTTTTCTAAAATAAAAAATTTACAATTTTATGATAGAAGTTTTTCTAAAATACAAAGTTTACAATGTTATGATAGAGGTTTTTCTAAAATACAAAATTTACAATTTTATGATAAAATAGAAAATTTACAATTTTATGATAGAATATTTTGTAAAATAGAAAATTCACGATTTTAAGATAGAAGTTTTTCTAAAATAGGAAATTTACCATTTTTTAGATAGAAGTTTTTCTAAAATACGAAATTTACACTTTTATGATAGAAGTTTTTCTAAAACAGAAAATTTACAATTTTATGATAAAATAGAACATTTACTATTTTATGATAGAATTTTTTCTAAAATAGAAAATTTACAATTTTATGATAGAAGTTTTTCTAAAATAGAAAATTTACAATTTTATAATAGAAATTTTCCTAAAACAGAAATTTTACAATTTGAACTTCGAACTAACATGTGACCTTGCAAAGTAGTTCAAGTTCAAAAACCTGGGTGTAGCTGTCAATTAAGTTTCAACTAAGCCAAAAAACAATTTATTTCCGCCCTCTAAATTGAACTGACTTTAAAAAGTAGGTGACGTAAAAATGAAAATATTTAAGATGAATCAGAGAACAATACGCCGACCGTTATACTAGCATGTCGCCTTGAAAAAATATGTCAAGGTAAAAAGAAAAAAATAACTGGGGAAAATAAATTATAACCAACCTCTAACGTTTCATCAGAGTCGGAGAAACTTCAAATGTTAACCTTTAATTTGACCTATTACCTGTCAAACAAGTTAATAAAAAATATTAGGATAAGATAATCACCAAACTGAAAGGTACTTCTTATGCTTTATCTAAATCACAGAGAGACAGGTTAAAGTCGAAATAAATAAAGCAATAGTTTCGACACGTGGTATCTAATTCTGAAGACCAAAGAACTCCGGCCATGATACTTACGGAGTTCTAGAAAAATATATGTTTTCCTTTGCTTCAATTTTGGCCTAGAGAATAGATAGAAGGAAAATAACCCACGGGTTAGCTACCAACCAAATTTAGTCAAAAGAGAAAGTAGGAGATCTGTAGTAATGATAATAGTACCTTTCTGCGAAATCGAATGATGACGGTAATTATAATGATTGTATGGTCTCAAAAAACTCTTGAGAGATAAAAAGACCAATAATAAATTTTCCTCTAAAGTATTTATAACATTGATGATGTTGATGATGGCATCAGCAACAAGAACGAAAATCAGTAACAATTGTAGTTGCTGTGAAAAAAGATACATAATGTGCAGTGTACAAAATGCTGCCAAAGCATTTCTCAAGGATTTAGTCAAGAATGTAATATCTATTATTTTATTAATTCGTTTGCATGTCAGACAATTTATAATGCTTCCTCTCAAGCTCATGTTTTCTTACCTGATAACCGGGTAACCAAGCAAAAAATTCTGTACTTCAGGGGCTGTTCATGGGATACGAGTTCAAACTTGTTTTAAATTTTTATTATGCTGTCATGTATGTTACTGATTTTAAGACTGCTGTTTAGCACTCGACTGTAAGAGCAAGCATGCCCGATCTCATTAACAGTTTGTGTAAGAGTACAGCAGAGGGCTGCTTTTAACGAGGTAATAAATAGATGGATAAATAATATGTATGTTATTTATACTGGTGAGGAGGCTTGGAACATCATTTATTTGATGTTTTACTAGTGGAGTGATGGGTGGCCCAGGGAAATCTAAATGCATATTCAGCTGCTGAGGTAACCCGTGTTGGAGCTATCTGCTTTCTTCTGGTGCAAAATAGATTAATTCTCAGGAGACTGAGGGTGAACTGTGTCAGTGACCATGTTAATTAGTTAATCAAGTACTGTTTCGACTCCACGATACATAGCCTTGGTTTTTTTTATAGTTCTCTAAAGAGATTTTAGGCAATAATGTCAGAGAGCTATGCATTAGTCTGAAGACTTTCCGTATCTATAGAGACGCAACATGCTTCCAAATATTTTGTTTCCAGTCATTATATATATTTATATATATATTGTTACAGGCTTACAGAGGGGGAGTTGTGAGTAGCCTACTAGGCCTTGAAGTAATAATTTATGCTTACAAGAAAACCCCTAGTAAGCCCATAAACTAAAGAAATGCAAAATTAACAAAGAAATGGAAAAATGGTAGGTCGCCAAGTGAAAATGGGTTTCTTAACAGTAATTTATTATTTACAATCACAACATGGAAGAAATTTCCATGGAAACTGGACACTTTCACTAAACGAAGTAAGTTGGGAACTTGCACAGCAGCAATGATTGAGGGAATTGGATAACGCATTACAATTACGAATACTGGCCACGTGCAAGTGGACCTGTGAGCCAATTAGGCAATAATTCTATCAAGCCCGGTAGGGTGGAAATTTACAGGCAATCAGGAACACAGACACATGGCATATGCTGGTAACAGCATCGATAACACTCCTGGAATGAAACGATTCCAGGTAAGAATAACACTGAGATGGTACTCACTCTATAATTGAATAAATGCAAGAATTGGAGGGAGATCCTTTACTCTACTTATTGATAGCAAGGGGTGAGAATTACATTATACACTGTCAAAGAATTACGCATGGGATGTAGACACACTGGTTAAGTTGATGAGACAAGAAATTTCTTGAGCAATGAAATGTGAGAGAGATAATAAAATGAGCCAGAGAAAAAGATACTGGCCAATCAGTTCCCTTCCAGGGCACATTACCTTCTTTGCTTCCTGGTTTTGTATTCACACAACCTTGTGTCGCTGTGATCCAAGTTAGCTGCGACGTCTGGGAATTGGTACTTCTGTCCAGCGTGAGGAAGTGAGTTCCAAAGTCACCTCAGCTCTGGGGGTTTCATACGGGCAGAGGTGACCCAATCTCACCGTCTCCTAGACTGATCTGTCTTGAACTGACTTGTTGGCGTGACCTCTGTGTTTGTGAGGTCTGGGTTGTTGCTGGAGGCATTGTTTTAGGCTATGGATGCGACGTTTACCTAGGAATAGGAGAAGAGGTTTGGCCAGCATAAAGATCGAAAACTCAGTAGGTGGTAAATTGAATTTTGGGATTAAGATAGGGGACAGCTCTCTACCTCCACACGTGTTTCCCCTTGAGACTCATAAAGACCCCTCCCTGAAAAAGATGAGACACTCGTTAAACTCTCCGATCACTCGTAGGTCTATAGGGATCCCTCTTTCCCCTACTGTCTGGTGTTTTTGCTATAAGGGCTTAGTAGTTAGCGATTCAGCGGCGATATTCATAAATATTATATATATATATATATATATATATATATATATATATATATATATATATATATATATATATATATATATATATATATATATATATATATATATATATATATATATATATATATATATATATATATATATATATATATATACAGTATATATATACTGTATATATAATAGAGGATAGAGATACATATGTAATGACAATTATTTTCAAATTAATAACAAAACAAGGACTGAATGTCAAACAAAAATCATGAAGAAGGCAGAGACAGCAAGATAAATTTCGTGTAAGTAATGAAAGCTTATTGTGGTTCTGCCAACCTCATTTTCTTTCTTATTTGCGCCCAAAGATATTACATTCTCGGCTACATCCTTGAGCAGTGCTTTGGCAACCTTCTGTGCACTGCACATTTTGTTTCTTTTCTCGTAGCAACTAGAATTGTTATTGACTTTTTTCTTGTTGATGGCATCATCAACATCATCACTATTATTATTACTTGACAAGAAAATCTATTACCGGTCTCACAGCTGCTTTGTAATTTTTCCTTACTTTAAGTTATCATGATTTCTTGAGATCATACAATCATTATAATTACAGTCATCTTAAGATTCATCGAAAGTGGTTATTGTTATTATTATTATTATTATTATTATTATTATTATTATTATTATTATTATTATTATTATTTATCTCATTTTGATCAAAGTTGGTGGGTAGCTAACCTGTGAGTTATTTTCCCCGGATCATTTTTCCTCCATCTGTTCTCTAGGCCAAATTTGGAACAAAGGACAAAATATATTTTCTTAGATTTACGAATCTATCATGGCTGGAGGTCTGTAGTCTCCAGAATTAGACACCATATATCAAAATTATTGCTTTGTTTGTTTTGTCTTTGACCTTTTTCTGTGTGATTTAGAAGAAACTTAACAGATAGGTACCTTGGAGTTTGGTGATTATCTTACCTTAACATTATTTCTTGATCTGTTTTCAGAGGTGAAAGGTCAACTTAAAGGTTAACACTTGAAGTTTCTCTGACGGATGAAACGTTGGGGATTTGTTATTGTTTTCCCAAGGTATTTTTTTTACCTTGACATATTTTTTTAAGGCACCATGTCTGTTTTAAGGTCGGCTTTTCATATTTCTCTGATTCATTCCGAATACTTTTATTTAAACGTCACCTAATCTTCAGGGTCAGGTCAATTTACATGACAGAAATAATTTTTTTCGTAGGGGAAACTTGCTTGACAGCTACACCCTGAATATTTTGGAATTTGAACTGCTTTCCAAATCCACATGTCAGTTTGAAGTTCAACTCATAAATTTCCTTCTTTGGAACTAATAAAACTATGGCAAAGGTCCCTGGTCTTCAGAAATGTGATCAGGTTATAATACTATGATGTTCTAACCAGCTCTGTCTTCTCTCTTCTTCTGATGCTATTATTGTGCCATACCTTCTCTTGACAGTTCTTTTCTTATTCTTGTCAGTCATGGGTAATTCATCAATAATTATTATGTGGGCTACTCGAACACGAATGTCTCTCCCTGAATACATGGCTTTGTGAGCATCGTCAACTTGTTTTCCTATATATTTTCTCTTGTTTTTTCTAGCGTCTCGTTCATCTTCACTATCTAGCAGGTTGTGTAAGCTTACGTCATTTTCTGTACATCAGGCAAAATCAAACTTCTTGTTAAAGTACAGCACAACGCTGCCACCATCTGGTTTTATTTATCAACACTCTTTGTCTTATATAATGATAATTTTATTTTCCTTTTTCGTACTGTGCCGTTTATTGAGTTCCATTTGTATGCATCTTTACTCAAACTCGATCTTGTTTAAAACTCTCTCTCTCTCCTACACTATTTCAAACCACATTCGTCTCTTTTCTCACTCACCGTCAAGATCTTCATTAGAATGTGCTAGTATTTATCAAACTCCTAGAAAGAAAACGTATTGGGAATAACTCTTGGCATGTTTCATTCTGTTCTTTTCCAGATATTTCCTACCATTCATTTCTGAGACAGTTTCCATTCTGTCTGTCATTATGATTGTTCGCATATTCCTTTCATAAAAGCTTCTGCCTTTCATCTCTCCCCTTTGCTCTTCCCAACCTCCATCTCTATTGGCCTCTGCCAGAGAGAAAGAGAGGGAGAAAGAGAGAGGAAGAAAGAAAAGGTAGGACTACCGTCAATAAAAGAGCAGAGGAAAAAGTGAAGCCTAATGCTGCCCTTGGAGAGAATTGGCCCCTTTGAGAGTATCTGGAGGCTTGCGCGCGCGAGAGAGGGCAATTCTTTGATAGGAAATGAGAATTATGAGGAGGTAAAATTGAAAGTACGATTGTTCTGGAATGATCCTGTCGTCGCCATAGGTATCATTTGTCATCTAACTGGCGGGTTGTAGGAGGGTCCCACCTACGCTCTCTGAGTGGGTCATACAAATTGCTTATCCTTAGTAAGGGGCCTGTTGTGTTTTGCTTGCTTCTCATGGGTTTTTGCTCTCTCTCTCTCTCTCTCTCTCTCTCTCTCTCTCTCTCTCTCTCTCTCTCTCTCTCTCTCTCTCTCTCTCAGTTTTGAATGTTTTATTCTTTATTCTCCGAGTAGAACGAAGTCTTTGAAAGCATACAGTACATGTAAAAATCATCCTAAATAATGGAAGAAATATATCCTGGTTACGTCAGTTCTTCTATAGATGCCATCTCATTTCGAGCACAAGCACTAATTAGTAATTGCTGTCGTTTGTATGATTACAGTTAATAATCTTCTGGTCTGTTATCAGAAATCGCAATCCATTGCCGAACCATTTAAGACAATTGCAACCGAGTGGTTTTAATTGCTGCCATTGCTTCTTTGGAAGCCTGTTAGTGTATTCAAATTAATCGTTATTATTGTCTGTCTTGCTTGTCATCTTTTCATTTCGTGTCTAGTTAAATCAGAAAGCATGTGGCTAGCAACCTACCATTAGATTTCGGTCTCTATAACTACAGCTGTTTTTAAGGCCATATTTCTTTGTGAAAGAAGGAAAAGAAATAGTCTCTGGATGTCAACCTTATTATGGAGAAATTAAGGTTTATAACTTTCGTGTGCATTGCTGCATCTAGATTTAGTGTTCTGTTATGCAGTGCCACTTCTTAGGATTTGATCAAGGAAGTTTTTTTTTATATTTGCCACTAACACAAGACTCCAAACAAAAGCTATGAATTGTCTAGGAGCTACGGGAACTTAAACTAAACTCCAAACAGAAGCTAAAAATTGTCTAGGACAGTGGTTTTCAACCTTTTTCATACCGCGCCCCCTTATGAGCAACTCAATGTGACCGATGACCCCTTTCAAATTTTTGATTCATTAATGTGTAGGGTTACCATATTTTCATCAACCAAAAACAGTACAGAAGGAATTAATATTCACTATGACGGGTCCCAAACCTGTCTACACGTTTTTATTTATTCCTCCTTCCAAATCTGTTAGACATTTTTTCCTCTGACGGGTCACAAGTTTATCTGAAAACACGATTTTTTTGCTGTTCACTCTGCTTCCAAATCTGTTAGGCCTCTTTGCTCTGACGGGTCCAAAGTCTATCTGCAAATACGATTTTTCGCTGTTAATTTCCCGTATACACACGTTCCCACTGAACATTGGAACATTGTTGGGTGACGACTGCTTGTTTTGATCATTCTGGGACATTTTTCGGTCTGACAGGGACGCCCAGGACAAGGATTCAAGTCCAGGACGAGTCCCGTCCAAACCGAGACGTATAGTAACCCTAATCGTATGTAATGTCCTAGTACAAAAATAGCACTGCACTGTAATAAATTTGCTACTTGCATTAAAAACATATTATTATAACTATTTCTGTTAAATAAGTTAAATATAGACTGTTTTGGCCTGATGATCTGGTGTTGCTTCGCGCAATGGCGCTGAAGTTGAAAAAAGCTAAAGCATACCCACGCTCAAGAATGCTCTCGCGACCCCCAGCAAAAAGGCTGGCGACCCCTCTTGGGGTTGTGACCCCGAGGTTGAAAACCTCTGGTCTACGAGCTACGTAAACTTACACGAAACTCCAAACCAAAGATATGACTTATCTAGGAGCCACGGGAACTTACACGAAACTCCAAACAAAAGCTATGATTGCCTAGGAGCTACGGAAATTTACAAGAAACTCCAAACAAAAGATATGACTTATGGAGGAGCTAAGGGAACTTAAACTATACTCCAAACAAAAGCTATGAATTGTCTAGGAGCTAAGGGAACTTACACGAAACTCCAAACAAAAGATATGACTTATCTGGGAACTTACACGAAACTCCAAACAAAAGATATGACTTATCTAGGAACTAAGGGAACTTACACGAAACTCCAAACCAAAGCTGTGAATTGTCTAGGAGCTACGAAAATTTACAAGAGACTCCGAACAAAAGATGACTTATGTAGGAGCTAAGGGAACTTCCACTATACTCCAAACAAAAGCTATGAATTGTCTAGGAGCTACGGGAACTTACACGAAACTCCAAACAAAAGATATGACTTATCTAGGAACTAAGGGAACTTACACGAAACTCCAAACCAAAGCGGTGAATTGTTTAGGAGCTACGGAAATTTACAAGAAACTCCAAACAAAAGATATGGCTTATGGAGGAGCTAAGAGAACTTCCACTATACTCCAAACAAAAGCTATGAATTGTCTAGGAGCTACGGGAACGTACACGAAGCTCCAAACAAAAGATATGACTTATCTAGGAACTAAGGGAACTTACACGAAACTCCAAACAAAAGATATGACTTGTCTAGGAACTAAGGGAACTTACACGAAACTCCAAACCAAAGCTGTGAATTGTCTAGGAGCTACGGGAACTTACACGAAACTCCAAACAAAAGCTATGACTTATCTAGGAGCTAAGGGAACTTACACGAAACTCCAAACAAAAGCTAATACTTATCTGGGAGCTACGAAAGCTTACAAGAAACTCCAATCAAAAGATATGACTTATCTAGGAGCCAAGGGAACTTACACGAAACTCAAAACAAAAACTATGAATTGTCTAGAAGCTAAGGAAACTTACATGCAACTCTATAGTTGAAGCTCAGTGACTTTATTGTGTGGATGTTCAGGGGAAGGAGGCCAGAGGGTCGCCCATATACTGTTATTCAGATTTACAGTAAGATGGCTTCGCCTGACTCACCTCATTGAAAAATAGGAAAATAAACATAAGGAAAGACTAAGTGAAGTCTCCATTTTTACCGTTGTATTTGCTGCAAATTACAAAGAAGATGATGCAGTTGAATGTTACAAGAGGATGGTGTGACTCAGCACCATATAAACAAAATGAAATCTAGATATGTGCATTTTGAAATATAATGAAACCTATTCTGCTAATGGTTTTGTCTAGGGACGTTATCCTTGCCCTAGACAACAATGTCAACTCCTATACCAATAAACACTTCCTTATTCCATTGTTAGAAAAGATTTAAAAAGAAGTCTGTTTCAGAAAAAATGTTTGTATCTTTCCTAGATAGTGACCCCCACGGGTTTAACCCGGTATGTATCCACCTTTGCGGCGTGTTTAGTACAAGCTCGTGGTTTTTTTTTAACCTGGTATGTATCCACCTTTGCGGCGTGTTTAGTACAAGCCTGTTGGAGATTTTTTTTTTTAGCCCGGTATGTATCCACCTTTGCGGCGTGTTTAGTACAAGCCCGTTGGGGATTTTTTTTAACCCGGTATGTATCCACCTTTGCGGCGTGTTTAGTACAAGCTCGTGGTTTTTTTTTTAACCCGGTATGTATCCGCCTTTGCGGCGTGTTTAGTACAAGCCTGTTGGAGATTTTTTTTTTTTTTAGCCCGGTATGTATCCACCTTTGCGGCGTGTTTAGTACAAGCCCGTTGGGGATTTTTTTTAACCCGGTATGTATCCACCTTTGCGGCGTGTTTAGTACAAGCCCGTTGGAGATTTTTTTTTTTAACCCGGTATGTATCGACCTTTGCGGCGTGTTTAGTACAAGCCCGTTGGTGATGAGCGTAAAACATAAACAAAAGACTGTAAATATCGTAAAGATAATAACCCCTAAGAGATATTAGTCCTAGATAACGAGCCCCGAAAGCCCTTGGGGGTCACTACACAGGAAAGATTCAAATGTTGAAAACAGACATGAATGTTATTAAAACTATCATAGAAGATGAAAAATGCACTAGCACATCAGAACAGAGTAAGGCCTCAATTAGTCAGTAAAGTTGTTTTCGAGCTGCTTGTGTGAACTAGAGCTCATACTGACACAAGGAATCTTAACAGCAAGTTAAGGCATAGGTTAAGATGACGAAAACAATCTGCTGAAGACTAATAGGCTTGGCCTAAGGTATAGGACAAGCGAGGTTTTGTTATTCAGTAGATTACAACGCTTCAACCCCGTAGGGGGTAGTGCCGTCTGTGAACCTCACGTGGTGCACTGTAGGCATTACTTAAGGGTCTTTGCAGCGTTCCTTCGGCCCCTAGCTGCAACCTCGTTCATTCCTTTTAATGTACCCTCGTTCCTATTTTCTTTCTTCCATCTTATTTACCAACCCCTCCTAACAATTTTTTCATAGTGCAATTGCGAGGTTTTCCTCCTGTTACACCTTTCAAACCCTCTGCAAGTTTCCCTTCCAGTGCTGAATGACCTCATAGGTCCCAGCACTTGGCCTTTGGCCTAAATTCTATATTCTAACATATTCTAACAACGCTTGAGAATCTTAATGCAGATGGAAAGTGAGAGTTTTACTAAGGTATCAATTCCTGTTCTGTGAACACGTCAAAAAACCAGTGTTGTCAAATACCGTACTCTGTAGTAAATTTAACTGACCTCAATTGTGCATCCTTCAGTGGAATCGATGTAAAGTATTCTTCTCATATTATTTTTGCATTGCCCATTCTAGTTTCATCTTTGCTACATACGAGTTTTTACGCCACGCCAGAGTTTGCTCTTTCCCAACTTCGAATTGTTTCTGTATTTTATTTTTTTATTTTTAGGGGTTTTTTATTTTGGAAGAGGGGGCGGTTTAAGCATTAACTCAAGGGCTTTTACGCCACGCCTGAGGTCGCCACCTCCCGAATTCTTTGATTTTTTGAGTTTTCTGAGAAGAAAACTATTGTGTCGGCTTTGTCTGTCCGTCTGCACTTTTTTCTGTCCGCCCTCAGATCTTAAAACTACTGAGTCTAAAGGGCTTCAAATTGGTACATTGATCACCCACTCTCAAATCATCAAACGTACCAAATTGCAGCCATCCAGCCTCAGTAGTTTTTATTTTATTTAAGGTTAAAGTTAGCCATAATCGTGCGTCTGGTAATAATATAGGCCAGGCCACCACCTCGCCGTGTTTAAAGTTTTATGGGCCGCGGCATTATACCGAGACCACCGAAAGATAGATCTGTTTTCAGTGGCCTTGATTATGCAATGTACAGAAAACTCGATTGCGCCGAAGAAACTTTTTGGCATTTTTTACTTTTTTTTTTCATTTTTAGGGGTTTTTATTTGGTGGGGGTGGGCGGGTGGCAATACTGGAGGCATTAACTTCCAGGTTTTTACGCCACGCTAGAGGTTGCTGCCCCGTCACTTTTTTTTTTTATTTCATTTTATGGGTTTTTATTTTTGGGTTGGGGATTGTAGGCATCCATGTATCCATATGGTTAATACCCGGTTAAAAACAGCTTTCTGCCCTCTGCTATACTCGTACATAAACTGTTAATGAGATCGAGCATTCTTGCTCTTAAAGTCACGTGCTAAACAACGGTCTTAAAATCAGTAACACACACGACAGTATAATAGTCGCTTAAAACAAGTTTTAATCCCGTAGGGGAATAGTACCGTCAGTTCTCCTCACGCGGTGCACTGCAGGCATTACTTAAGGTTCTTTGTGGCGTCCCTTTGGCCCCTAGTTGCAACCCCTTTCATTCCTTTTACTCTACCTCCGTTCATATTCTGTTTCTCCCATCTTACATTCCACCCGCTCATAACTGTTGTTTTAACATTAGTGTCAGTGCTGAGTGGCCTCATAGGCCCCAGCGCTTAGCCTTTAGCCTAGATTTTATAGTGAAAAAAAGTTTGAACACATATCCAATAAACCACCCAGAAAGTACATAAATTTCTATATTGATAACTGCCATCAGGTTGGAAAGTATGAGCCTGAGAGGAAGTATAATAATTATGAATTATCTGACATGCAAGCGAATGAATAAAATAGTAGAGACGAACACCTGACCTCCAAAATCAGCGAGGTTTCCATTCGATTCACGAAAAAAATCAAACAGAGAATATTTGGACTACTCTTTCAACAGAGGATGACTTTTATGCCTGCTCTTCTCTGACAGAATGTCACAGTATATTAAAACAGCAAATGCCTGCTCTCCATTCACAGAATGCTCTTGTCATTTAAAAACCTAATGCAATACGAAACGATCTCTCTCTCTCTCTCTCTCTCTCTCTCTCTCTCTCACCCGACCATCCTTTGTTAGTTGTGTATATTCGTCCTTTTTTGAAGGGGTGGGGGGTAACACGCGAGCGTGCCCGTTCCCCACCCAATTCGATTACAACAATAAGTAAATCCTCGATTGGTTTATCGCCGCAGCGCCAAGGGACTGGGTTGTAGTTCCGCTTATGGAAGAATTCGGTTGGTTTTGCTGAAAGGAATTGGGGAGGCCCTGAACAGAAAAGGGATGTGACACTGTATGTGTGAAAGCCAGAGGAACATTTTTTTTTTTTTTCATGTTAAATGTAGACGTTGTGTCGTTGAGGAAGTTCAAAGCCAATGTACTCGTAGGTATAGGGGTTATGTAGGGAATCAGTAGTTGCAGTATTTGCGTATAGGCTAGCTATGATAAGAATAGAGGTTTGTTCCTGGATCATAATTCCCAACGTTTTACTTTTAACTCTAGAATTCGTAAGTAGTTTAGAATCGGGACCAAAATAAATCTAAATCAGTGCACTGTACTATCTATACTAGTTCTGTAAATTTAACTAAATTGTGCAAGTTGAACTACCTTGTGATCAACCATAATTATGAATATAACTGGTGACGTTATAATGGTAGGTGGGAATTATGAGAACTGCATGAAAGTTACTCATAAAAAAATCTTAATTCTTATTACTCTCTTGGGATCATGACTAACACCACTTTCGCAAAATTGCTGTGTAAGAAATGTTGGCACATCATTCCACAAGTTTCAATAATATGACCTGCGAGGAAGCACAGTATTCTTAGATACCAACAGTTGTTTGTGCATATTCACAAGCAGAACATTACTTAGTTTTGGTGACTCTCAAAAGTTGACATAAACCCAGCAGGTTATATTGTAAACTTGACTAAATGAACAACATTTTGAAGTAAAGATAAAGCTACTGAATCTTTTGCCAGATTTAGTGAAGGAAGGCCTTTTAAGCTGCCGGATTTTGAAAGCTAGATTCTCTCTCTCTCTCTCTCTCTCTCTCTCTCTCTCTCTCTCTCTCTCTCTCTCTCTCTCTCTCTCTCTCTCTGTGTGTGTGTGTGTGTGCGTGTGTGTATGTGTGTCTGAAAAGCAACCATGAGTACCCAACAGTTGCATATATAATTTTCTAATTTCTATGCAAGACAGTTTTATATATATAGTCTTGGATGTTAGATTTCAGGCAGCCTTACAATATTCTGGAAAGATGGCGATTAGTTTTAAATATAGTGTAATAAACCTAAATTAACTTAAACATTGCGATAAAGCAATAATGTTTATCACACGCAACCTGCTCAATAAAAGAGTTTCTGTTCATGTAATGAAAGTAATATGAAAACTCAAACACAGACTATTTGGACTACTCTTTTGCCACACACTCACACAAATTCTTTCACCAGTAAATTACTTTTGTTTCTACACATATCATAACAAAATGGAACACCAAATTAAAAGGGGACGTGCCTATTCCATTCATTGCCACTCTCGGTGTTCAAAAACTGAAAGCAATGAAAATGTTTCTCTCTCTCTCTCTCTCTCTCTCTCTCTCTCTCTCTCTCTCTCTCTCTCTCTCTCTCTCTCTCTCTCTCTCTCATACACACAAACACACACACGCATATCTATATGTATTTGTTATTTATAAATAAAACAAATATTCTCTCTCTCTCTCTCTCTCTCTCTCTCTCTCTCTCTCTCTCTCTCTCTCTCTCTCTCTCTCTCTCTCTCACACACACACACACACACACACACACACACACATATTTGTTATTTATTGAATAAAACAGATAAAAATCTCTCTCTCTCTCTCTCTCTCTCTCTCTCTCTCTCTCTCTCTCTCTCTCTCTCTCTCTCTCTCTCTCTCTCTCTCATCCTCGCTTTGTCAGTTATGGACATTTGTTCCTTTTAAAAGAAAAAGTGCGTTTCCGTCCGGTTTTGCTTGTTCCCCACCCAATTCGATTAGAGCAAGGAGTAATTCCTCGATTGGTTTATCGGCGCAACGCCCAGGGACTCCATTGAAGTTCTCCTTATGGAAGATCTGGCTCGTCTTTGCTGGGGAGAGGTTGGGAAGGAGACCTTGAAATGAGAAGAGAAGCAGAGCGATGTGGCTCTCGCGAAAGTGAGAGCAAAATGGCACTGAAGTAAATAAATGACTACCCTAAAGCAGTTCTCCTTGTGTTTTCATGTTTTACTTATATTTTTATCTGTTTACTAGTTAATTTGTTAATTTTTTTTTTATTCTCGTAATTGATCTTTTCTTTGTGTTTCATATTAACTTCTGTTACTTCTTTCAAATGAACACCATATCCTTTGGAAGATTGTATTTCAAGTCAATGGGCCCTGTGGGCTTGTTCCATATGAATAGGCTTCATCTTCTTAATAATAATAATAATAATAATAATAATAATAATAATAATAATAATAATAATAATAATAATAGATGGGTTACTGTTGGGGAAATAAGCTAAGGCTCTTGTAGATGCTTGGAAATTTTATGTTACAGGAGTCAGTAGCTGCAGGTGTTCTCTAAGAAAGCTTCCTCCTGATTCAGTCTTTGATACAATGACATCTGTATCTTTTAATATAATGTTCACTAAAAATTCTAAAACAAGTTTTTTACGATTTTCTAACAAAGCCATTACTTCTGGGCATATCTTTGTGATTAATCATTTTCATTTGTGTGCAGATCAATCGAAATCAATGCGAATAACGATTATCAGAATAAATGATGGTTTAATGAAATTTCCTTTTAGCCAGTATCTTTTTGGCTTCTTCCTCCCAAAGATAACTGTCAGTTTCGTTTTATTGGTCAGTGTGCATATAGGCCTGGTATCGTGTGTGCATTCTTTTTTACTAGATAAGCTTGAGTGATAAAACACTAAATACATAACCTTCTCTTGGTCAGCTCGGCAATGTGACCTCGTTCTGATACTCTGGATGCGAGTTTGAATTTCTGCTACCGGACAGAATTGCTTCATATTCTTGCATTGGGATCTAAGGCTTTGTAGTGACAAGCCTATCCAAAAAGTATGCAAAATTCGAGAAGTTAACAGGCATTATGGTTATTACAATTACATATGTATTTGGTAAAAAGTGGCCAGTAGATTCTGTTAACATAACCTACATACACGTATAAATTAAAATGTCTGCATAAGCCAGTAAAGTTTACAGTGTAAGCTTTGTGAACACAAGAAAAGAATCCTCGTTGAATTAATTCTTTGTACGGACTTTAATAATGTTTATAATTTCGAATCTTATGCTAGATTAGCCTAGGGTTGAATGATAGATATTACTGTTAAATATGTCTTAGTTTAAATATTCTTTACAATAATGTAGGTCCTACATAATGGTTTTTAAGAAATGTCTGTTTCATTATGAAAAGAAGAAATTTAGCAATGTAAAGTAGTCTCAAACACCCTGATATTCATTAACCCCATATTTGCTTTGCTTAACGATTCAGGAATTTGAAATCATCTCTGTAACATATCATTATCATTTCGTGATTATTATTAGTCCTATTTAGTAGCAGTAATTGTTCCTAGTATGTTAATACTGATTTTACATACATTCATTTTCAAAATTATAAAGGACTGAAAAATACCATTATTTACCACGTAAAGTGCAGTAACAACAGTTTACCGATTAATATGCTTCTGGTTATTTTTTTGATAATTGGACAAACTTGTTTTTTTCTGTATTTATTAAAAGTTCACAAAGAACTTCATTTATAATACTGCAAAATTCGCATTAAAGATTTTGTTTTTTGAAATTATGAATAGCTGACAGTTTAAACGCATTTTTGGGGGTGACAATAAAGAATTAAAACATTGCTAATGCAGAACGCTGTATCCGAAAATATGGATCACAAATTTTGTGTTTTCAAACAAAAGAAAATCAAAAGCATTTCCTGTTTAAATGTTACAGTTGTGCCCCCACCCACCCCCCTCACTATTCTTCCTCTCCCAACCGCTTCCAACCCCACCTCTACCCCTGAACTTTGTTCAGCCTGGAAAATTACTAGCATTGCTAGTTGATGAAACTTATTACAATGGGGAAACAAAACTACAAGATATAATTTACACATGATGGACCAAGTTACAATGCACTTGCTGTTTTTTTCCTTCCTAGTAACGATGGTAAGTTAGTAGCCAAGTCTGACTGCTTTGAGGAAGAATTGCTCATTCAGTACTTAGGAAGTATTGTCTTCTCACATCATATCAAAATAACTCAGAAAAGAAGGGATCGATGGCTATTCCATTCATATCCACGGTTATTGCTTAAAAATTAAAAGCTTGATAAAACTCTCTCTCTCTCTCTCTCTCTCTCTCTCTCTCTCTCTCTCTCTCTCTCTCTCTCTCTCTCTCTCTCTCTGCATCGCGGGCGTGCGAGTTCAATCTTTGTCACTTTATATATTTGTCCACCAAACTCGATTACAACCGAAAGTAATTCGTCAATAGATTCATTAGCGCAGTGCCAGGGACTCTTTGTTGTAGTTGCTCTTATGGACAAATAATTGTGTTGCCTTTGGTGTAGGGAGCAGAGAATGCCATAAACGGCTGAACGAAAGAGTGCCACATGGCAGTACTCCACAGCAAAGACAAAATGTTTGTTGGCACTTTCGAAAAGTCTGATATGTTATCGTTCAGGGAATTCGCTGTAAATTCTCCTCGAGAGTACACGTTCGAAGATTGCTGGAAGGAAGTCGGTAGCTTCGATATTTCTTGGCGAAAATCATCGCGATTAATTTTTCTGTCTAATTCGTTTTTCTTGGCTTTTTGGCAACCTTTGGTGTTTCCTCAAAAGATTTTATCGCTACGAATTCATAATGTTTATTGTGTAAGAATTATTTAACGGTCTGTAATGACACTTAGTTGATTTTTTTTTGTCGTAATTTCATTAATAGTAGTAGAGATAATCATTCTATTGAAATAATTCTTTGTATTAGATTAGTAATGGAATTCTCTCAATGAGAGGTTACAGTGAACTTGAGTTTATATTCTGTGATGCTTTCCAGGAAATGCAAAACCCAGTTATAACTCTCTCTCTCTCTCTCTCTCTCTCTCTCTCTCTCTCTCTCTCTCTCTCTCTCTCTCTCTCTCATGCACATTTGTTATTTATGAAATAGATACAAATGTTCTCTCATCTTTTTCTCCCTCGTTTGTCCTGTCTTTGTCACTTGTGTATATTTGAACTTTTTCAAGAGACGGGATAACTCTTGGCTTCTTAGTACGTACCTTACCCAATTAAATAATATCCACGATTCATTCCTCAAATAGTACGTCGGTGCAGCTGTAGAGACTATGCTCTAGATTAATCTACCGAATGCTAAATGGAAACGGCATGATATGACACTTTCACTGTATTTACCCTGGAGACAGTTCCTCGTTAGGAAAGTCAGTAGAGTTGTCGCCTAGCACTCGCTAGGCCCGAGGTCGAGTCTCCGGCCGGCCAATAAAGAATTAGAGGAATTTATTTCTGGTGATAGAAATTCATTTCTCGGTATAATGGTTCGGATTCCACAATAAGCTGTAGGTCCCGTTGCTAGGTAACCAGTTGGTTCATAGCCACGTAAAATAAGTCTAATCCTTCGGGCCAGCCCTAGGAAAGCTGTTAATCAGCTCAGTGGTCTGGTAAAACTAATATATACACTTTTTTTTTACTCTGGAGACAGTAGCAGGAAGTATCGTAAACTGAGAGCAGTATTGTGTATATTGTTCAGACGCAAAAATTCTTATATAACAAGGAAAAAACAGAAAGACGAATTTCACGTATTAGGTCTTTTTCTCCCATTATTTACGGTGTTGTTTTAACTTTTTTTTTTTTTTTTTGCTATCGAAAATGTTGATTGCCTTCATAGAAATAGAATTTTATTTATTAAGGCTTAACTATTAGCAGCATCAATGTCCTGGAAGGAAGATATGTGTAAAATTAAGAATTATAACCATAAATACCCGCACATGCAAATGTTATTCGATAACAATAACAGGAGAGTACTTTGGCCCTTCCATTAATGCACACAGAGTCCTATTGGCAGTGATTTTGATATACCTTCACATTATGACACAGTAAGACGCATTTGTATGAGATGATGCTTATTCCATTATTAGCCATTCAACATGTAAAATGTATAAAGCAAAGAAAAATATTTTTCACCTGGTAAAAATATTTTTTACCTGGGTAAAAATATTTTTAACCTAGGTAAAAATATTTTTTACCTGGGGCACAGTGCGCCAGGTTCTTCCTGCAAAAGGCAAGGTGAGAGGCCTTGGACAATAGAATGAAATAATGCGATAAGGCACTTTCTTATGCAACAATACTTTCCAATTGAAAATCTCACAAATTTCCTATACATTATCACTTAGCAAGTTATTGAAAACGTTCGTATATTTCTTGAAAAAAATTCAATAGCTGTAATATTTCTTTTACGACAATCATTATAGTGGAACATTCTATGTAAATCATTATTCCTTGGCTGTTCTCTCCCATCATGATATTTGTACCATTAGGTGATTTTCCGTAGATTGATATCTGTAAGAATATTTTAGCTGTCAATCATACTGATAAATGCTTGTCTGTACTTCAGTAATACGATTAGAAACGATCATCCTCACTCAGAACCATTCTTTGTATCGGCTTTGCGTTGGATTTCCTACAATGAGAATCGATGTCGAGCTTGTTTTTATACTTCATGGTGTTTGTAGGAAAGTGCAAAACACAGCCATAACTCTCTCTCTCTCTCTCTCTCTCTCTCTCTCTCTCTCTCTCTCTCTCTCTCTCTCTTATTGACAGTCTTAAAGTGAATGGCAACACAGAGTAGTAAATGGTGTTGTTTTTAAAGATACTAGACCTATCCTATCTGCTGGTATCCCTAACAAAGATGTGCCACGTTTCAGTAAGTGATGTATTTATTTGTAGGGGCCTGAACTCGAGAAAAATGATGACTTTAATAATTAGCTAACCTTGTACCATATCTTAACTTCATGATTCTATTCGCATATGTAAAGACGTACTTGACGATTCCATATATCTGATGATTCGTTGACTTCTTGAAAGTATGTTCTAAATTACCAGAAAATGAGTCATTGTTAGGAACAGCCTGTGGCTACAGAAATGATGGCATTTATATCGAATGCTTCAGCTTTGCATTATGTAGTAATTACAATTATTATTCTCATATCTCTTGGCAGCAGGTTCCAGGAATCTTTATCTCCTATGCAAAAGTATTGATAGCACCCTCGTTGTCAGCATTCTAGAAGCTATTGCTTGTCTCTCACTTTGCTGAGCATCCACACCCAATTCTCTGGAGGTTCCACATTGTCGCATGACCCAGTACCAAAATTTAACTATCTCTTCAGATGTAAAGCTCTAGAATGTTCTTCCTGATGTGATTCCTAAATGCTTAAGAGTCCCGCCTTAGGGCTGCCACTAACGCAGGTATAACTGAGCGTTAGTGGCAGTCGTTAAAGGGGGGAAGAGGGGAGTTCCGTCAGTGCACCTCACGTGGTTCATTGTAGACATTACTAGCGGTTGTTTGCAGCGTCCCTTAAGCCCCTAGCTGCACCCACTCTTTAGCCATTTGCTCTACCACTTCCGTTCTTCCATCTTTCTGTCCAGCCACTCCAACTCTCCTTTTCACTGTCTTGAGCACTGAATGGCTGAAAGTGTCCCAGTGTTTGGCTTTATAGCCAAATTTTTATAAATGAAACTGAAGAAATTCTTGCGAGTGGAATATGAAGATACCTGTGTATTATATTACTCCTTTTGTAGTTACAAATATCAAATGTTAGAACTCTCTACTTGTTGTTTCTTGTGTCCAACATTTTTTATTCTAGGTAAAGACCGTTAAATTCCAGTCATAGATTATCGTAGTGGCAGGGTATTTGGCTTTTGTTTCTCATCAGATCATAACAAAATGTGATACGGAAGCTGAAGTGAAAGATATCTCCTCCATCAATAAGCCAATCGTTTTGTTTATAAACTGGAAGCAATACAAAATGATCACTTTCACTTTGGTCTCTCACTCACCCGTCCAATCTTTGTCAATTTATGTATTGTTCTTTTTGCCTGGCTTAGACTCTGTCAGGTTTTAACTGTTCCCCACCCAATTCGATTACAGCAGTGAGTAATTCGTCAGTAGGTTCATTGACGCAGTGTCCAGGGGCTCCGTTCTAGTTCTTCTGAAGGACGACCTGTGGTGCCCTTCGTGAAATTTTCAAAAAAGTTGCACGCGCCATGTTGAGAAAATTAGCTGTAAATATTCCCCAAGCAGAGAAGCTCAAGTATTTTCGTTGAGAAAATATGCAGGTATGATTTTTAATAAAAAAAAAATCTACGTAATGGAATTTCTTATTTCTTTCTAAGTTATTATTCCTGACCTCAAAATTTATCAACATTTGTATACCACAATCATGATCACTCTTGTAAGATTATCCTGCTTCATCATTGAGATCAGTAGAACTGATGAATCCCTGTCAAAATATTCTAGTCTATTTGGTTTAGATTGGATTTAGCATAGTGAGAGTTGACAGTGAGCTTGCTTTTGTATTCCGTGCTTCTAGAAAGTGCAAGACACGATCTTAACTCTCTCTCTCTCTCTCTCTCTCTCTCTCTCTCTCTCTCTCTCTCTCTCTCTCTCTCTCTCTCTCTCTCTCTCAGAAATCCACCATTGCTTAAATATTTTCATATACGAGCTATTCATCTAGGCTAAAAGCATATGTCTTTGATCAGTTATCATGCAACACATTATTAACATTATTAATCCCAGGAGAGAGGGGATTTGATTCGAAAAAAGTGTTGTAATTTAGATTTTCTCATGCATAATGGCATGCATGAAAAAATGAAAATAAACCTTAAAAAATACACATGGAATGACGTAAATTCTTCGTATCGTAAAGGCATTGTAAAAAAAAAAAATTCGAAAGTAGTTTAGCTACTCTTTGTACACACTCAACAGCAAATAACTTTCATGTCCCTCCATAACAAAATGTCACTATAACTCAAAGCAGATAGCCTACTCCATTCGTAACCACTCTCCTTATTTAAGAACTGAAAAGAAAGTCTCTCTCTCTCTCTCTCTCTCTCTCTCTCTCTCTCTCTCTCTCTCTCTCTCTCTCGCCCATCCAATCTTTATCAGTTGTTCTTTTTTTGAGAGGTGGGGATACGACCGGTTTTGTTTGTTTCCACCGATTCAATTTTAGCAAATAAGTAATTCCTAAATTGGTTTATCGGCGCAGCGCCCAGGGACTGTGTTGTAGATCCGCTCATTGGAGCATTCGGTTGGCTGTGCTGAAGGGCGTTAGAGAGATTTTGAAAGCTGAAGGGAATTAATGTGATGCGGTGGTTATGCAATAGAGACAAAGTGTCAGAGGAAATTATTAGATGGGTTGTGATTTAATAGGTAAAATTGGCTGTGGCTGTTTTAAACATATATATTGTTTGAATATTCAATACGAAAATCAGTTGCTGCAATATCCTGAATGAAAATATCTGTCTTTGTGCCCACAACTTATTTTAGAATGTATTTATCTCTACAAAACAAGTAGAGAAATGGGAATCGTTAACCTAAATATTCTTTTTAATAATTTTCCATTCACTCATTTAACTAATGTGTCGTAGGGCTTAATTGTTGAGAGTTACTCTGTACATCGTCTTTATCACCAGAAATTGATTTCTATAATAAGTTTTATTCGCCATAGCCATCACAAATTGTTGATTATCATTATGTGCATCTTAGAATATGCAAATCCCTCTCTCAAAGGGCAACACAAATACAAATACCCATAATTTGCCAAAATGCCTACCTGTCATCTGTTAATGAGATTCTGAATGGAAATCCGGAAGAATGGAGGGTATCCTAAAAGAAAGAGGCATCGCCATATATAATCTTACATGTATGGCAATACTTCAGTCGAGGGTACGGCTCGCATATGCGAGCTTCTGTCTCTGAGGAGCCTCCGATTCCACATTCACCTGAGGTTCCAAGTTTTCACTCTTTCAAGGTCATCATTCCCTCGTGCCCTTGGTTGTAAAACTAACGAAAGTTGACCTACAGTGCTTCTAATGGAGTGTACGAGTAAAATATTAATGCAACTCTCTCTCTCTCTCTCTCTCTCTCTCTCTCTCTCTCTCTCTCTCTCTCTCTCTCTCTCTCTCTCTCTCTCTCATTTGTATTCAAGGCTCAAATCTGTAAGACTAAAAAGAAAACGTTAGTACCTATGCTTTCCTGAATGTAACTCGGCTATCCATAAGTAAATATAAACTGAATCGATTCAAGCAACTCAAATAGATGCCTGTTTATCAAAGTTTCAGGAACTTTTCAGTGTTCCAGAAGGAGGTGAGTCTGAAAGTAAGGCAGGAATTCAAAGACAGTTTCACGTACAGAGAAATCCACGAAATAACAGCCGAACACCCAGCATTCACAATGAATGCTGTATCTATTACCTTCCCCCCCCCCCCACCCCAAAATCCAAACACAGAATATTTCAACTAGTCTTTTAGCACTCACAAAAATCCTTTCAGCAGTAACTGACTTTTATTCCTGCTCACATCATAACAAAATGTCACACTGCATTAAATGGGAAGTTCCTGCTCCATTCATGGCCACTCCTGTTGTTAAAGAATTGAAAGCAGTGCTCTCTCTCTCTCTCTCTCTCTCTCTCTCTCTCTCTCTCTCTCTCTCTCTCTCTCTCTCTCTCTCTCTCTCTCTCTCTCTCTCTTGCATCCAATTTTTGTCCGTCGGGCGTATTTGTCCCATTTTGAAGGGTGGGGAAATGTCATGTTTTTTTATCATTTCCCTAACAATATGATGGTAGCATAGAGAACTGATTTCTAAAATAAATTGAATTACATATGCTTTGGTGAACTTCCAACTTTGGAGGAATTGGTGTGACTTATCTGAAAAGACTTTGGAAGTTTGAGATCTGAAAAGGAAAAAATTGTCCCTAATGCCAAAGCCCCGATTCAATGTACCCGCAGGGAGGTAGTGCCATCAGTGCAGCTCACACAGTGCACTGTAGGCGTTACTTAAGCCCCTAGCTGCAACACCTTTAATTCTTTTTACTGTACCTCCTTTCATATTATCTCTTTTTCATCTTACTTTCCACAGTTGTTTCATGGTGCAATTGCGAGGTTTTCCCCCTGTTGTACCTTTCAGACCTTTTTGCTCTCAATTTCCCTTTCAGCGCTGAATGACCTCATAGGTTCCAGCACGTGGCCTTTGGCCTAAATTTTGATTTCCAATTCCAATAGATTAAATGATAAAATCGCCGTCAACATTCGCATTTTCTGCTCCTTTCCCGCATCACTCGCTCTTGGATGTGAACCCACTGGAGAGTTCTTTTACATAATGAAAAATTAGGTTCAGGGTTTAGAATCTGATATTTCAGTGTCACCGCTTCTCTCCAGATGGAATTGTTTAAAAAGCTAATCATGTTTTACATGAAAAGAAAGGTCTCATCGAATGAATTACGAAAATAAATGTCATTGCACCTCGCCACGCAAAGTCGAGACGAGGCAGTTGTGAAAAATGCATACGTGCAAGGAAGTAATCATTTATGAAATGAAAGGCCACAGTGTATAAAGAAAATTGGTGTTGCAGAATCAGTAATATCAAAATGTGAATGTTAAAATTCAATATACGTTGTGAAAAATGAGACTAGTGTTAGCATACATTGCGGGAATTTATGGTCATATTATAAGACCTTACTTATAAGCAAAGATCTTACATGTAGGCTTCGTATGAAGTGACATGTATCTTTGGTTACTCGTGTATGTACTAGCTACCTTAAGCAAAATTTTGTCTTCATGGTATTATAAATAAGTTTTTTGGAATGTTCTGGAAGGAAGGAGAATTAAACTAACTAATGCATGAGATTATAAATTACAAAAGCGATACCAAAACCCAAGCATTTTAGCTCTTACAAAATCTCGCCACGAATCAACAAAAAGACGCAACACACACAAAGTGAAAATTGCTATTCTTGTCGTTTTAGAAACTAAAAGCAGTAGAAAATTTCAGTCTCTCTCTCTCTCTCTCTCTCTCTCTCTCTCTCTCTCTCTCTCTCTCTCTCTCTCTCTCTCTTCTAATCTTTGTCAGTTTGTCCTTTTTTTTTGTCAAGGGTGGGGTGCGCACGGCCTTCCCTGTTCCCAACCCAGTTCTGTTTTAGCAATAAATAATTCCTCGATTGGTTTACCGGTACAGCATTCAGTGACTTTGTTGTAGGTCCACCTGCAGAAGAATTAAACTGACTTTGCGAGTAACACAATGGCGTATAAAGTTTTATTGATACTTAGATATGTAGTTGATAAGATTATTAGTTATAGTTGTTTATTGACAGTAAATTGATAACATTATTAATTACGGTTGTTTAGTGACAGTAAAAAAAATGTTGATATTTTAAGCAAGTAAGTAACCTTTCTCTATGAAAATCGCTAAACGTGCGTTCTTTTTAAATTATCTCCTACAATCAGATGCCAGTATCATTATCGTAAGCAGAAAATTATTAGCATCGGAAGACCCAGGCCGATTTGTAATATTCTATGTAATTATTCTTCATTAGTGTCATAAATAACAGTGTTATCGTTTGGTTATGATTCCTCTCTCTCTCTCTCTCTCTCTCTCTCTCTCTCTCTCTCTCTCTCTCTCTCTCTCTAAATCTCTATATATATATATATATATATATATATATATATATATATATATATATATATATATATATATATATATATATATATATATATATATATATATATATATATAGTATATAGTATATATATATATATATACATAAACTGCGTTTCGCATGCACAATCTTAAAATTCATTCGTTTCTTATTTCCATGACGACCATAGAAATGACCTTATATATTCGTTTTATGAGTTTTGAAACCGAAACAGCGGAACAGGAGAAAAACACATCGTCCTTTACCAATAAAACGTTATTATTTTCAGCCCTCTGTTTTCCCACCTACATTTTAATTCGCCAAATAATTGGTAGGTAGTGTCGCAAGCGTTTGTAACTCTCTCTCTCTCTCTCTCTCTCTCTCTCTCTCTCTCTCTCTCTCTCTCTCTCCGAATGAAATTTTGTCTTTCATTATATTTTTGCCTATTTAGCTGAGGCAGCTGCTTTGACATGATACGTCTACGTGCGCTCTCTCTCTCTCTCTCTCTCTCTCTCTCTCTCTCTCTCTCTCTCTCTCTCTCTCTCTCTCTCTCTCTCTCTCTCTCTCTCTCTCTCTCTCACTATATATATACAGTATATGTATATATATATATATATATATATATATATATATATATATATATATATATATATATATATATATATATATATGTTATACGTATGTGTGTGTGTGTGTGAGTGTGTGTCATGAACACAATGGTCGACTCACGTTTGCAAGATCAGCGGTGTACGCCCAGCCCACCACTCACCCTTCTACCCAGCTCGAAGCAGGTACAAGCATTAGAGCATTGGCAAGGAAACTGCGTTGGGCATGCGACCTCATTCCAAAAGACACTCCCCTTTACCACAAACTCTAAAGCAGAGAATGGCGTATGGTAAACACTCCTCTTATATGGTAAACACTCCTCTTAACTATAATTTTATATTTGCTGCTACGTTTTTTTATTTTTTTGGTAGAAATGCTCCTTTTCAGCTTGAAATCATTTCTTTATTTTAGTCAAATTTGGCTGTACATTTTTTAGCAACAGAAAAGCAAACATGAATCTTATAAATCATATGTAATTTTTTATAAAACATATTATTTAATTAATCTTATTTTGTTTTGAAAGACATAAGATGTATAGGTTAATGAAGAAGCACTAACACGCAAGGTGATAAGACATGGAGAGATTAAGATAGAAATAGAGAGAGAGAGAGAGAGAGAGCGAGAGACACAGACAGACAGACAGACAGACAGAGAAAGCGAGCAGACAGACAGGCGAATTCGCCCATTCTCCCAAAGGAGCAACATAAAAGCAAACATAATTTTATAAAATATATTCAAACTTTTATTAAACACATCAATATTTAATGAATCTGATTTATTTCCGAAAGATATAAGATGTATAGATAAATGAAGAAGCACCAACAAGCAAGATAATAAGACATGGACGGAGACAGAAAGAGAGAGAGAGAGAGAGAGAGAGAAAGAAAGAGAGAAGGAACGCGAGAGACAAACAAGCGAATTCGCCCAAAGGAGGGGAGAATAACTTGTTGGAATCAACCTTGCTGGAAATATGTTTCTATTCCGTCCCTTTCCCCATGTTTTGTTGTGATGTGTTGTTGTCGGCCGGACGAAAGAATATTTAATTATATAGGAAATGCCTGTTGGAAATACAGTAGCGTCACTCGCAATGCACATTTCTGTTTTCGGACAGCCTGATGCAAAAATTTATCGCGTGTAATGGTTTTTCCAAACTGCGTTTCCCGACTCTGTTTTCCTCAGCTCTTCATCGAACATTTACGTGCACAAACTCGGTCACCTTTTTTTTTTTTTTTTTAGAAGAACTGTTGTTCTTTCATTATTTTTTCCCCTCTGTAGTTTTTGGAGGGTTAAATGATATAGATAATCCGTTACAATCCACCGGGGTGATACCGCCCTGACTTGACGCGAAGATAGTAAGCTGGTTTTTTTTTTTTTACAATAAATTTTATTAATTTATAAAACGTTGTTTTTATTATTCGGTGAAACGTAACTCTTTCTGTATAGTTTAGAGGCTGTAGAACATGTAAGAGGGATTTTAGCCGAAACTGAGCAGTGTCCTGCAACGCTTTCAATTTTCGACAGAAGAAAAATTAAAGCAAACTGGACTGTTTCTGTAAGAGTATCTCAGGTGTCAGTAGCTTCTTTCTTTCTAGAACTGGGCGACATAATATATTCACCAGACCCAAAAAGTATTGCTCATAAATTATTAAAATGTTTTATAGTTTTTGAAGTTAGCTGCATAACTAGTCTAATATTTATCGCCACTATCTTTATTCTTGATGGCGTTGCTTGACGGAGCTTTCAAACAGTATTTCAATTGTTCTTTCCCTTTATGCTCTGCTGTCACGGGTCAGAACGAAAATTCTCGTCGAAAAAGCCTAGTGGTCCTGAGAGCTAAAATGAAACTGAAAAATAGTTCCGGCGTTTTTTACTGCAAGGATTCTGTTTCATTTCCCTTAAGATATTGAGCAAACTTCGGTGTATCTAAATCACTTTTGGTTCTCATTTACAAAAATTATTATTGTATGAGCTTTCCCTAAAATAAACATATGTACAGTATATATGTGTATATATATACACTATATAAACATATGTATATATATAATGTATTTATACATATATATATATATATATGAACATATATATATATATATATATATATATATATATATATATATATATATATATATATATATATATATATATATATATATGTAAAATGTTACAATGACATCTTAAATTTTCGGTTTCTTCACACATTTTGGATACGCTTTTCATATCGGCCGATGTGTCCGAATGAGGTTAATGTTAACCACTTGACCACGAAGAAGGATATTATTTAACTCCCACTTGTACATACTTATACCTGTCGAATTGAGAATCATATACTCGAGCTGGGATAGGCCCTTCTTCCCCATCATAGCATAGTGTTTAAAGCGTTTATTGCATTTTCAGGCTTAAATATATATGTAGACTCTACTGTTCACTTTTTTCCAAGGTAGATATACCTTAGTTTAACCAGACCACTGAGCTGATTAACAGCTCTCCTAGGGCTGGCCCGAAGGATTAGATTTATTTTACGTGGCTAAGAACCAACTGGTTACCTAGCAACGGGACCTACAGCTTATTGTGGAATCCGAACCACATTATGACGAGAAGTGAATTTCCATCACCAGAAATAAATTCCTCTAATTCTTCATTGGCCGGTTGGAGAGTCGAACGCTGGGCCAACAGTCTGCTAACCGGGAGCTCTACCCACCCCTCCAATGAAGAACTACTTAAGTATAAATGTATTTGCAATAGCTAAAGTGACCTCTTTATCTTTCGGTTTCTTTACACTTTTTGGGGGGGGATACGTTTGGGATTAAATTACCTAAGATCCGAATGGAGAAGCAAATAAAGAAACTCCGATACCCGTGGCAGGATTAGAACCTGCAGCCGATATTTCAGAATGTTGATGGTAATCCCTGGACCAGGGAGTCTTAGTTTCTTCGCATTAAATATATATATATATATATATATATATATATATATATATATATATATATATATATATATGTATATATATATATATATATATATTTATATGTTTTATATATATATATAAATATATATATATATATATATATATATATATATATATATATATATATATATATATATATGTGCGTGTTTCTGCGTATAGATGGGAACATTTTGTTTCATATAATTAACATATGAAAAGACAAAAGGAAAATGTATCAGTTATTAGTATAAATTTCCCTCTCTTTTCAGAAAATTGGTGTCGTAGAGCAACATGGACAAAATGAGTGAAATATTCAAACGCCCGAGACGTAGGTGAGTAACACATAAATAAATTCGTTTATATAGAGAGTAGACTAAGTAATTTATAATAAGCGTTGCGTTTTTTTGTTGGGGGGGGAGGGGGATCCAGAAATTCGATCATTTATTAAATAACGTAAAAGGATCAACTTATAACGCAAAAATGAGATAGGCATATAATTTATATATATATATATATATATATATAGAGAGAGAGAGAGAGAGAGAGAGAGAGAGAGAGAGAGAGAGAGAGAGAGAGAGAGAGGTATGTTTATATCTCTCTCTTTAATAGTCCTCCGGCTTGCATATGCTAATTAGGCTTATTTCCATAATAGTCATTTAGGGCGAAAATGGCTATTATCAGGTACTTTATTTTCAAGGGCCAAAATTCCTTTACAAAAACATTATGAAAATTGGCCGTCCCTTCTCATCTTCATCCCGCCCTTCACGGGGGAATAATAATCCCTTAGTTATTGTCCCGAGAAGGTAAATAAGACGAAGAATTTGGATTCTATGTTAACAATTACGTTTTGCGCTTAACCGAGGTCGTTTGTCCTATTCTCTGGAGTCGAAGGTGAAAAGGGATTGTATATTTCAAGGCCAAGAGAAAGAGGAGGTCTGCTCACTCCCCCCCAAGTTCCCCATGTAGGCAGAGCATTGTCTACCCCCTTATTGCGTCAGCAGGTGAATTGCCGTAATGAGCAGGTACCTCTAAGATACGTCATCGCCCACGTAGTTACTCTAGGTGGGAGGCGACTCCACCCAATTGGGTATACCCTGTCTCTCTTTTCCTTGGTATATTTACTGGGGTAGTTCCTTACGAATGAGAGGACTTACCAGCTATGGGATTATCATAGTCGTTAGCTTTGGTCAGAGATGTTCAAGAAATCGTAGATGTTGGCATAGTAAATGTTATAGCCAGGAATTTCTTGCTTTCATTTAGTTTTCAGTTCTGGGTTGTTGGCAGAGACCGTAAGCTCCATTGTAGATTAAATGACTAAGAAAACGTTAACTACTCTTTCCTAATGAACTCAATTGAGATTTTAATGCAAGGCAGTTGGAGAATTTTGACTTGAATGATTAGCAAAATTGCAAGTAAAATCAAACGTTTCTGAATTATTTTAACATGACTATATAGTCGACGCATTTAAAAAATATCACTCGGCCACGCCCACATCCTCCCTACCCCACCTTGCCACCCCAGCCTAACCTCCTCCCCTCTTTCACGATATTATGATATTATTCATACGGCTGGCAGCGCTGTCCTTATCGTGAGTTGGACTCCTCTACCCATCTCCAGATGGGCGGAGGGTGGGAGTTTCTTCCCTCTGGATCTGCTGCTCCTCCCTGGGATGAGCGAGTTGCAGAGAGAGAGAGAGAGAGAGAGAGAGAGAGAGAGAGAGAGTGAGAGAGAGAATTACTATTGGTGTTGTTGTGAACAAGAAACTTTCAAAAGTATGTTGTACAAAAAATAAGTAATAATTTGCAGGCTGTAGAGCCTCCTTTAGTTATTGAATGAACGACCTTTCGAAGTTATCAGTGTCATAGCCAAGCAGCAACTGATATCGTCGGAGAGTGCCGTACGATGATGTCATGCATTATCTACGATGCCAGGGGAAGGGGGCGTGGCCGATTGAGATTCTTAAAATGCGTCGAATATAATCAAGAAACGTTTGATTGGACTTGCAAATCACTTAAGAATGATCCCATTATGTTTAATAGTGCTAATTATAAAAGCAGACACTTTTTAGAAGCAACCTTCGATTTAGATTAACTTGAGTAAAATAGCGTTTAGCACAGTTGTTTCTGTGTTCTAATGGGCATACTTTTATTTGATATATACATCTTCCCACCATTTTTTGTGTACCATAAAAACTTTCATCACTTCAAACATTATACATTGTGCAAAAAATCGACAAAAAATATTCAGCTCTAGATTTAATTGGGTAGCATTTCGAAATGATTCACAGAAATGTATTCGACCAACCCTTGTCGCCATAGACGTAAATGATTTTTCTACTGACCGAACTATTATGAAACAGGAAAGTCTTTGAATACGTTAATGTAGCATGCCCATACTTCACAAAAATAAGGTTCCAGTGTATCTCTCTCTCTCTCTCTCTCTCTCTCTCTCTCTCTCTCTCTCTCTCTCTCTCTCTCTCTCTCTCTCTCTCTCTCTCTCTCTCTCTAAGTTTTCGCTGGCCATTCACATATGGAAGGTATATACCTTTCTCTCTCTCTCTCTCTCTCTCTCTCTCTCTCTCTCTCTCTCTCTCTCTCTCTCTCTCTCTCTCTCTAAGTTTTCGCTGGCCATTCACATATGGAAGGTATATACTCTCTCTCTCTCTCTCTCTCTCTCTCTCTCTCTCTCTCTCTCTCTCTCTCTCTCTCTCTCTCTCTCTCTCTCTCTCCAAGTTCTCGTTGGCCATTTACTTATGGAAGGTATATACCATTCTCTCTCTCTCTCTCTCTCTCTCTCTCTCTCTCTCTCTCTCTCTCTCTCTCTCTCTCTCCAAGTTCTCGTTGGCCATTTACTTATGGAAGGTATATACCATTCTCTCTCTCTCTCTCTCTCTCTCTCTCTCTCTCTCTCTCTCTCTCCAAGTTCTCGTTGGCCATTTGCTTATGGAAGATATATACCATTCTCTCTTTCTCTCTCTCTCTCTCTCTCTCTCTCTCTCTCTCTCCCCAAGTTCTCGTTGGCCATTTACTTATGGGAGGTATATACCATCTCTCGCTCTCTCTCTCTCTCTCGTTGGCCATTCACATATGGAGCTTAGCTTTTGTTTTGTTGCACGTCTGGTTTCGTTTTGTCTCGCCCAATTCAATTATGGCGATAACTAATCCGTCGATTGGTTTATTGCTGGGAGCTCAGTGGGACCTGTTGTAACTCCGGTTATGGAAGAGAATTGTCTTGACTTCACTAAGGGGAGTTAGAGGCACAGTGACAAGGACGGGAAAACATAAAAAAAAAAAAAAAACAATCCCCTATACGTGTAACATAACAACAGCAAATAAGGTTTCATGGTAAACAATCGATGAGTCTTCTTATAGATGGAACTTCCAGGAAATTAAGTTATTGGAAATGAATGATAAAAAAGAAAAAGGAAAATAAATAACGTTATCTGTTTTGTTTATACATCGACTATGACGTCACATTTTTAGACGTATTATTTATATCATAAAAGATTAATGCCCCTCTCCGACCATATTCCATAATTTTTCGTTAATTCTGAAGAGTTATGTTTTAATCCTTGTCTACTTTCATCTTGTGCAACTGTTATGAAAAACAAACTGTAACTGTCACAGCAAAGATGTAGAATCGGGAGGATATAATGAAAATGGAAAAATCATATCTTACGAAATATCCCATTGAATTGTTTCATTTCCACTAGTTCCATTTTCATTCCATTATTAATAAAGTCACATTTAGGAAGGGAATATTGACTGCCTTTAGCTCCTCAGACTTCATGATAAGGCACTGGTGTGAGAGACTTCAACAACCTTTTTCATTTTATTAAAGTTGTTGAAATCTATCTAACCAATGCCTTATCGTGAAGTTTGAAGAGCTAAAGACGGTCAACATTTCCTTTTCAAATGTGACTTAACTGAATGAAAATAAAACCAGTGACAGGCAACAATTCAACGGGATATGTCGTATGATATGATTTTTCCATTTTCATTATATCCACACGATTCTACATCTGTTGAGACTGTTTGATTTTCAAAAGAGTTGCACTAGATGAAAACAGACTAGGATTAAAACACAACTCTACAGAATGAATGAAAAATTAGGAATTATGGTTGGAAAGGGTCATTAATCTCTGATGATATAAAAATCTGTCGACAAATGTGACGTCATAGTCGACGTGTAAAAGAACATTTTTCTATCTCGTTTTTAACACTCATTTCCAATAACTTCCTTAACAAAAGGAAATGAAGGACTTGTGGAAGTTCGTAAACTGAAATATTTCGAATATAATTCAGTGTGCAAAGGGAATGATATAGTATTCTCGTGTCGAAGTAAGAAAAGGGGAGACTGGGACCAGGTAATAAAATGAAACTGAACTTCCCTTAATCGAAGTCATATTGTTTGGTAAAAATAAACTCTACCGGTGTTCCTGAATTATATATCTTCTTTGGATAAGTTTCATGTGAATGAAGTGTCTTCAATTAAAAACCACTGTTATGGACACGGATGATATTCAGTAAAAAATGAAAATGGGGTGAACGGGTTTTTGTAAAAATAACTGTTAATAACAAAGACATTACAGAGTGAGAAATGAATATGTGGTAGGTTTTTGACATTTTGCTTCGTAGGATACAAGATGGGATAGGCCATAGGATGCCGTTATGATTAATGTGGGTGAAGATATAATAGTAAGAACAAAATTATGCAGAGCTGATGCTTCGAGAGAAGTCGAAAGAGGTATACAAGAAAATGATGTGTTAATGTGTGAGAAGAATATATTGAACATATAAGTTATTAGCATTCACGATATGCTGAATTATTTGCAAAATTAGAGTGAATTATTCTGTAGATGAAAGGAACGCCTTCATTCTGCTGAAAAGGCCTCTATTCAGATTATGGCTGTCCTCTGAAAGGGAAGGAGGCTTCAACAACTGGGTATTATGCAAAATGAACGTTTCAGGGCCTGCAGTAATTCGCCTTTCGTCTGAAGTCATGGTCTTTCAGTGAAAATAGCATTATATTATGCATTTACAATTCCCTGCTGGTATGGTTAAAGAATATGGTTCAAGAGAATTGACTGACCCAAATTAACTGCAAAGGAACTAGGAATAAGCACCAGTGACAGTGAATTCAACTTCTCAGAAATCAAGGTGAATTGTGAACAAGATTGTTTCCCTAACTGAAAAGTAACGCTGACAGAGCAAAGCGGATTATGAAGAGGTGGTAAGTGTGTCAAAAGCTTCCGTTGCCAGGAAGGAATACCATCAAATTTAGAAGCATTGAGTGGTTTTCAAGTCTTTATCACTAACCGACGACGCTGATTGAGACAGGAGAAAGGCTTCATTTCTATATGAGTCTGAGTAAATGATGCAGTTGCAGTGGAATCATGGATATGAGATTTAATGGCGGTGAATGCAACAAAGAGAAGGACATGAAAACCAGCTGTGTACAGCTGGATTTTTTTTTTATCCGTTTTAAGCAATGCAGGAATAACATTACTTGAGATAATACATATGAAACTACCTCTTAAAAGAAGAAAAATGTCTTTAATGTTATTAAATGCGCTGGATCACATGGAAATACAGACGCTATCTTACGCATGTATGAGTGGCGCGGTACCAGGAGAATTCGAACATAAAAGAAATGTGCGAAGTCCGAGTTCTGTAGGTAAAAAGCATAAACCTGCCAGACCTAACTGCTGCAACATCACCTATTCTTGCACTATTTGTTGTTTAAATCTTGCATCCAAATTTTTAACACTTTGTCCCCATCTGTTGCATTGCATTCTTTGCACGGAACCTTATAGATACATCCAACTTTGTAACGCAGAGAATTTCTTTCAAGAATGTGTATTCTTCTTCAGCATCTGTCATATCTCGCCTTCTTCAAACAGATTGGGTAACCACCCTTGTATTGAGTTATGCTGGGGACTCAAACAACTGACACGAAAAATAGTATTAAAGACTAACCCAGTCCATCATCAGAGACCTGAGATATACAGCATCTGAAAGACTAAAATGCCGACAACGATCAGAAAATGCAAAAAAAAAAAAAAAAGACACAAAAATCCGATTTGCTTTAGAGGCATTTCACGTCGACACAGGGCGTGTATGGAACGGCAATATTCCATTTTAATAAAGTGTGACATGTTATTATGATGTGGACAGATATATGTTATTTGTTGTTCAAACTAATTAACTTACGTTTCTTTTTTTTCACGGACGCAATAGGTCGACTAAATATTATATTTATATTAGAGTCATCGTGAAATTTTTTGACCGGTCTAGCACACTCGAATGTGCGTGATGAACACTCGTGTATGTGGGTGATAACATGCAGATAGGTGGTAGTGATTTTTTTTTCTTTATATTGAACGCTTTAGTTATTGTTTGTTATGGTATTTTCTCTCTAAAGGGAATGATGTTTCAGTTTCTTATTTCCGGTGTTTTAAATAATACAGCCTGAAATGTCTCAATTAGTGTTTTATAAAGGCGTTCAAATTTGTGATGCATTACAGTAATGAAAGCAGGACTTTTATTTCGCCTTGTTATTGTTATCAGTAAGAACCAGTTAACTCACAAGAACATTAACTCAAATATTAGACGTGTGGTAAACACCGTAGTTTGCGCGTATAGCAGAATTAAGGAAAAAGTTTAAGCAATAACTGAGAAAATGTCTCTTCAACTAAGAAGGTAGAGGTGAGCAAGAGTGACTTAAATTGCTTTTGACAAATCTTTGTTAAAAGAGGAGAAACACGGGTTGACGCATTCTGAACTATTTAAAACAGGTGCTCATTTTATACTAACCTAATCTATATTGTATAGAGCACAGAATTTACACACACACATTCACACACGTATATATATGTATGTGTGTATGTATATTTATATATGTGTGCATACATTACATATATATCTATCTACATATATATGTATATATATACATATTTATACTGTATATATATATATATAAATATACGTATATACTGTATATATATATATATATATATATATATATATATATATATATATATATATATATATATATATATATATATATATATATATATATATATATATATATATATATATATATATATATAAACATACATAGGTACATAACATTATATAACTTCTGGAAAATCATGCTAGGAATATAATACGATGTAACCACACGCAACATACGTACCATACAAATAAAAATGTAAAATAGAAACAGCACTTGCCTAGAGGTATAAGAATAAACAACAAAACCGAGAAACATGATTAAAAATGCATCTTACTGAACCCAAGCTAGAAATGTTTCCATCGGAACTCCGATAGGATCCCAAGCGCTGACAAACCATGAACCTGATTTAATATGATCGGATGAGAGACGAACCAGCTGATTCTCTCTTAGCCATTCTGCCCTTAAGCTGCACTTTACAGTAACCTTTATGCCTAACCTTTCCATTAACCTGGCACTAGCCTTAACAGTTTGATCAGTTATCATTTTTTTTTTAATAGCGCATCTCGAATTTTAAATACACTAGATTGCTTCTTTTATTTCAAACAGTGCCTGACTTTGTTTGATTATAGCGAGATTTAATTTTATGATTGGTGTGAGGAAGCATTTTTATACAGTAGTTCAGTATCCTTCAACTCAATAACATCTACACACGCACACACACAATATATATATATGTGTGTGTGTGTGTGTATATATAATATATACAAGTATATCTATTGTATATGTATGTATATATATATATATATATATATATATATATATATATATATATATATATATATATAAATATATATATATATAGAAAAAGAGAGAGAGAGAGAGAGAGAGAGAGAGAGAGAGAGAGAGAGAGAGAGAGAGAGAGAGACAGACAGACAGACAGACAGACAGACAGAGACAGAATATTTCAAATAAAACAATGGAGAGATTTGGAGAAAGTGTAGGCATAAATTATTTTAGTTCTATATAACTTGCAATTATTTTGTACCCTATTTTGAGCAAGATTGTCTGAAAGGATAAATAAAAAGGAATGAATAATGAACCTTGAAGCGATACTAATAGTCAACCATTTCAGGGGTATCTTAAATTAAGAAAACATTATTATAAGAAATAGTTTTTTTTTTAGTTTCTTGTTTTAGATCGAACATAAGTTACAAGGACTTTTGTAGAGATGAGCATTTTGCTTCTACTAATCAACCCGTACGTCATACCGTAATCGACTAATCTTTATTATGGCGCAGAAATTTTTCAGTCCAACACTAATGCTTTGTGTAGCGTTCATTGTCAATTGGGAGTCTGATGTTTAAATTGGTGAATGATTTTGACCAAGGTCAGCAAAACATAGGGACAATTATAATATCGAAAAGACTGTAATTTAGATTTGGAGGAACTAAAAGCTTAAAGGCTACTCGGTGAGCAATGAGCATCGTAGCTGATATCAAAAAAGGGAGTATGATAGTATTTAAAGTTTCGCCGGAATGTCAGAATGTCTATAAAGTTTTGTGTACGATGCCAAAATGTCCAGTATGTCATTGTATATTTATTGAATAAGTATTAATTCTTCTGTGCTGAAACAGAACAATTTATGTGTTCGTATATTCAAGCATATATTAAAATAAAATAATTTTTTATAATGATTAGCAATCTCTGT
>NC_089797.1:11752894-11765394 GCF_040412425.1 Macrobrachium rosenbergii
ATGTGCAGTCACCCTTCTAACCCCCCCCCACTGTGATGCTTCCTGTTATGAGGACATCATCAGAGTAGAATATCTATTCTGTGTAGGATTCATTATTTTAGCAGGCCCTTATTATTACCTGCCCAGTAATTCGTCATTCTTCTGATCTGTGTTTGTTATGTAAATATAATTAGTTAAGTGAACCCTTGAGTTTATGTAATTTTCCCTCACATGAAGAAGGCCCTAAGCCATAGATTTCCCTTGTTTGTCTACGAATTTTCCTAATATTGAGTCAGATGTGTAATAAATAAAAGGAACTCCCTGCGTTCATCCGTTGCCACCCAGAATCAAGTAACTATCCTCGGACATTCGTAATATATATACATATAAATATATATATATAGTATATATATATATATATATATATATATATATATATATATATATATATATATATATATATATATATATATATATACATACATACACACACACACACACACACACAGAGCCCAAATAATGACACCGGCAGACCGCTACAAAAACTGGGTTAAGCGTGCCTCTATTTTCCCGCAAGTAAGTGTCAGCGTTCTCACGCTTTGGGAGGCTTTGCTGACTGAAAGGCGTTTATAGATGCAATCAGGAGTTGCGTGCAAGGCGAAGGAAGAAGAAAAAAACAAACTGCATGGAGTACATGCAATGCTTTCATGACAGCCTTGCACACTGATCGCCAAATATTACTGCAAGATTCTTCAGCAATGCATCAAAATGTGGCCAAGTGGGGTCACGAATGTTTAGTTTTTCTATAGATTTCTAGCAAGTTACTGCGATTTTTGTTTGTTGTCATATTCATAGAATTATTTTTAAAATGCAGGCTGTAATAATGGCTTCAGTTGCAGCAAACAATCATTTTCTCTGATAGATGGTAGCTTTTCAGTTGGTCTGATGTAATAATTCCTCTTTTCAGTTGGTCTGATGTAATAATTCCTCTTTTCAGTTGGTCTGATGTAATAATTCCTCTTTTCAGTTGCTCTGATGTAATAATTCCTCCCAGTTAGGTAAAATTAAATAAGAGAAGCACTACTCAGCTTTCTTTTTAGCAGAAATTTGCTATGAAACATAAATCAGAGGAGAATTGCGCACAATGTTAATAATGCTAAATTTTAGTTTATAAAAAAAACGATTTTATTAATCGCACTGTAATGTCACATTTTTTTTTTTGTTATGCAGTACAGAGTCGTTCAGGATTTAGCTACAAATAAAATGTAGTTATCATGGTTGGTTTGTTGGGTAATTAATAGTTTATTCCCTTAAAAAATAGGGAACAATAAATTGGTCAATTTGCAAAATTTAAATTCTTGCATACTCTTCTGACAGAGAACATTGCCCGTCACACAGATATCGTAGGGAAGAATATCAGTTAGGTAGCAAAACTTAACAGCTGAGGCAGATGCATATCAAATTTGCGAAACTTTAGTGTATTACAGTTTCACATTACTGGGGAGATAGGTTGTCGCTATACATACGTACATATATATATATATATATATATATATATATATATATATATATATATATATATATATATATATATATATATATGTGTGTGTGTGTGTGTGTGTGTGTGTGTGTGTATATATATATATATATATATATATATATATATATATATATATATATATATATATATATATGTATATTATTTATATTGGCAATATTATTATTGTCACACCAAATCACCGTTCGTCTCGAGGCTCTGGTCACCACTTGGACTGGTGACCACCATTACACGTAAAAAGCCGTTGGCTTAACGTGAGCTCCTATAATCGTGGTTCAAACGAATTGTTTGTGCATTTTTCAGTCCCCCCGTCAAAGAAGCTTTGAGACCGCTATGAGTTACAATGATACCTGAAGTTACTGAGTGAACATAGTCTTCAAAAACAAGACTTTCATAATCATATATAGGAGAAGAAATGTGCTTTGAGAAGCATCGTTCAGAATAGAAAATCATTTATGTGGATGGTGCCCTCTGCTACATCTAAAATCGAGTTGCTATGTAGAATTTTCTTCGTAGGACTCCCACAGACTTAGGATTTTACAAGGGGATTATCAGCTCTTCAGGGGTAGTGGTGGCACCATGGAAGTTAGAGTATTTTTAACATCCTTGTTTTGGGGGGGGGGGTGAGAGGGGTGGTGGGTTTACCGATGTTGGTTGCAGTGGCCCGAGGGGAAGCCTCCGCTTATGTTAAATCACTGATGTTGGTATAAGTAAGATTATTAATAAGAAACATCAGTACTTGGTGCTGCCTTTCGAAATGCGCGAGCTCCATGAAATGTAAATTTATACTGTAAGAGTAATCCTTGGAACATGATCTAAAACTGTTATAATCTGAATTACCCCTTAGTTGGAAGACAGGCTTTTTCACCGTCACTGAATATTTGTGAACCAAAAATAGACTTAACTTGTGAATTAAATACACGCTTAACTCAAATTGTACTTTGCGTCTCTTAAGAGCTATTCTGTGGCTTTATAGGAAAAAAATTTTCCAACAAAATCGAAACGTTAATCATTCAAGAACCTTCAGATGAACGATGCAAGTCCGGTGATGTGTAAAAGTTTTTTTAAACAAACGTTGTGTTATTTTCAAAACGATTGAACTTGGCTTCTTTATTTTATTTTCATGATTCTTGAGCACTACATTACTCGGGTTGCATATCCAACTAGGATGTTCCAATGATGTACTCAAATATTCGTGAATATGAAAGCTATACATTCGTGTATTTCAACTCACACAATGTACTGTTGGATCTCCCCAATTTTTTTTTTTGTATGAAACTGAATTTATTATAATTTATCAAAAATAAAAGAAAAGTGAGCAGGCATGAGGGAAGTGGTACTAGAAAACCATGGATCATTTCGTCCTTCAACAGTCATTATTATTATTATTATTATTATTATTATTATTATTATTATTATTATTATTATTATTATTATTATTATTATTACTACTACTACTATTATTCGTGCAGACCTGCGAAGCTAAGGTACGTAGGCGGGCCGTGGAGGTGTAGGAGTGTGGGAGTTTGTAGGAGAGAATTGTTAGGATGTCGGGTAGGAGTCAGCAGGATCATGACCAGGTCTCATGGGAGGACAAAGGTGTCCAGACAGACAGACAGACAGACAGACAGACAGACAGACAGACAGACAGACAGACAGACAGACAGACAGACAGACAGACAGAAATGGCGACAACAGCCGATGCAGCGCTGGTTGGCCTTTTCAAATAACATTCCCTGAAACCTCCGAACTGGGACTCTTTTGATACGCGAAGCGGAAGCGAAACCTCGGATATTACTGTCCACGCGGGGGCTTCCATTATCTTCTTGAAAATAGTGAGGCAGGGACAGAGAGAGAGAGAGAGAGAGAGAGAGAGAGAGAGAGAGAGAGAGAGAGAGAGAGAGAGAGAGAGAACAAAAATGAATACCAGTAGGAGAATGACAAAGGAGTAGGTGTATACAAAACTTACCTACAAAGATTAACAAGTACTAAGCCAAAAATATCGTTTAATGTCTCTCATGGTCAAAATTGACTGTTAATCGTTATATCAAAACCAAAGGCCCAGGTCTAAATTCTGGCCGGGAAGATGAGTTTATCACCTATAATTCCAACTGTGTGTAAGCTATTCCCAAGCTATAGTGAATTCGATACATCTTGAGTTTAGCATACCTAAATTAAAATCTTTCCCGACATTGTTTATCAGAATAAATGGACTACTTCTCTTCTTGCTAATAACTATTTTATCAATACACTTTAGGAGTTTTTGAAATTGTACAAATTTCTAATTTTATTGCATTCTTGTGTTGTTGTGTAGCCCTGACGATGGGAATGGATTCCCGAAAAGTTGGTAGAAATAAACAAGAGATGATTTCTAGTCATCTTCTTGCTGTCCTGTTCATTGATAAACTTACGCCAGAAATGAAAATCTTACAGTGTGTCCATACATACATACATACATATATATATATATATATATATATATATATATATATATATATATATATATATATATATATATATATATATATATATGTGTGTGTGTGTGTGTGTGTTTGTAGTATGTATGTATATATATATATATATATATATATATATATATATATATATATATATATATATATATATATATATATATATATATATATATATATATATATATATATATATATATATATATATATATATACACGCACACATTGGGATATTTGTTTTTACCGAAAATCTGGCTAAAAATTGGAAGGCAGTGATCTTCTCGAGCCAGTCCCATTAAGAGGACGAAAATAAATTATATATATATATATATATATATATATATATATATATATATATATATATATATATATATATATTATATATACACCGGTATATATATATGCGTGTGTGTATATGTATGTATGTATGTATGTGTGTATAGATAGATAGATAGAAGTATAATCACTAGCGTGAGGGTACTATGACGCTATAAGGCATTTGATACACAAATAAGGTTACCATTAATTCCATGTACAAATATACGAAAGAGAGAGACAGACAGAGAGAGGGACATGGTAAATACCCTGTGAATGCAAACGGCTGTTAAAAAAAAAAAAAAAAAAAAAAAAGACATTTGCACGGCAATGCCGAAGAGAAGAATCGTGGTGAAAAAGGGTTAGCTGCAAAGGAAGCTGGACCTGGAGAGAATGAGAGGTATTTAGGAATCTTGTTTTTAAGTCTCGCAGGCAAAGTATGTAACTTTGACAATGGGGGAGGCGAGTAAAGTAAATGAATGATGGAAGAAAGGAACTCAAGAAGTGAATGGGTATTCTTTGGAATGAGCTCCCAGGAATGCCCTGGCAGAACAGAACAACAGCAAGGAGGGTAAACGCACTGACAAAGTACTTGTGGAGTAAACCGCTGGAGAAGAAAAACGTAATTGGAAATTCGCGAGACTGTATAAAGGTGTTTTCATGCTAAGTTAACAAAATGGCTAAACAAAAAAGTATATAAGAAAACTAGATAATAAATTCTAGATTTACAGAAAAATTACTTTGTCGTACCTTTCACAATTATTACATTGTTCCATGATTCTTTTGTTCTCAATCACAGTGATCGGACAGAGAGTAAAAATAACACAAAGGACATGAATTGCCTCATACGTTATGGTATTTTGTCTTTAAACATTATCGATATTTATGGCGACTCTAAAGGAAGGGCAACGTTGATTCACTAGATTTTAAAACTGTTTTTCTTTATTAAAAGTAAAGGTGTAAATTGTCTGTAACTACCAGGTTTTATGGCCGTTGTTAATATCCACGTTGACATTTCACTGTGGATTCTTTTTAGGTCGAAAGTGATTGGCTTTCGCTTCCCCTCGCTTTGGATAAGTTGAGCTCGTGCTCTCCTTTTGTGAAAAAAAAAAAAACGTATCTGTGAGGATTTGTTCTTTAGCATAGAATCGACTTCATTCTACTGTAGTTCTTCATTGGATGGGTGGGTAGAGCTCTCGGCTAGCACGCTGTTGACCCAGCGTTCGACTCTCCGACCGGCCAATGAAGAATTAGAGATATTTATTTCTGGTGATAGAAATTCATTTCTCGTCATAATGTGGTTCGGATTCCACAAAAAGCAAAGTAACCAGTTGGTTTTGAGCCACGTAAAATAAATCTAATCCTTCGGGTCAGCCCTAGGAGAGCTATTAATCAGCTCAGTGGTCTGGTTAAACTAAGATATACTTAACTTTTTTATAGTTAGCAAGAGTTTCAGAGAGATGATTCATTTTCATTTAATGACAATTAGCGTTTCGTTTGCCGGTGTAGTTAGGTTTTCAATAGTCTGATATTTTTAAAATAAAAAAGTAACAGAAAGGACAGTCTAAGTCTAGGGAACGATTCAGGAAATGAAGTTCTCAGTATCTAACAGCATTCATACTTGTCCCATTCTTTTTGTTAATCATGTGTCAGATAATAAGGGAGCATTCATGTCTCTTTTGCTGAAGACACGTATATCACCAAATTAATGTAGTTCTTAAATTGAATGCGAATATTCGGCTGACTAAAAAAAAATCAAGTCCTGGCAATATTTATCATATATGGCCAGGGCAAAACGTCATATTATAAAGATATGAAATTCAGAAGAAATAACGATCTTAGCTGTATTAAACGACTTCCTTAAAATTCGAGAGTAAAATGTTTGCCTGAATTTAGGCGATAATGAAAGCAGTCAGTGGATAGCATACTGGGCGTTTTCAAAGTTTCATTATAATGAAAATGAATAACGACAGATATCAGGCGTCAGGAATCTAAAGACTCACTGACTGGGAATGGGATAATTGCAGAGCATTTATGAGTCGAACAGTGAAAAATCAATGAACGAAGGAATTTCACAAGTATTTGAGAATTTGACAAGCACTTTGAGAATTTCACAAAGATTTCTATAATTTCACAAGTATTTTGGGAATTGCTGAAGCATATTGAGAATTTCACACGTATTTTTAGAATTTCACAAGTATTTTTAAAATTCCATAAGTACTTTGAGAAATGCAAACACATTTTGAGAATTTCAGAAGCATAATCCGTACTTCCCAAGCATTTTGACACTTTCCCAAGTATTTTTTTTTTTTACAATTTCACAAGAATTTTGAGAATTTCACAAACGTTTTGAGAATTTCACAAGAATCCCAGCAACGTCAGATATATAACCTAATGCTGTAGAAAAGGTCGTCACTTGACTCTTATAATTAATGGACTTCGACTGAAATTAAGGTTACACTATACACAATGAATACCATCACTGTAAATTAAGAATCTCAGTTTCTCACTCCCATTACTAATGAAATTATTGCTGGACGAAATATAAAGGAAAATAATTGAATCATTCGTCGAAAAACATGCAGAGATCATTAATTAGTTAAGTAGACAACAATAGATGGAATCTTAGCTTGATCAGTGGCATAATTAATCTTGTATAAAGTTTAAGATCAAAGGAGGGTAGTAATAATCTCATAAAACAGTCAAAATTCATTATATTGAAAATTTTTATTTGCAAATGCTTGCATGCCTAAGACGTAAATAAAATATTGAAAACTAGCAAATGAAATTATTATCACTGGTTAATTATCAAAACAAATGAAAAGCCGTGAGCAATATCAGTATTTGAAATTTTTTGTCAAACATTAAAAGAACTGTTTTATTTAATATGGTATCATAATGGGATTTTTGATATAAAATATATCTGGATCAGTAGTCAATACATTCTTTATGAATAATTTGCAAGGTTTTTTGGGGGGAGGAGAGGGAAATAATTGGTATCAAATTAATATATTTTTTCCACGTAAAAAGCTATTGAAATATGGAAATTATAAAATTATCGTAAATGAATGAGAAAAATTATCATTGTACTCGAAACGACGTAAATCTTACAGTAATTTTTAAAGTTTGGTGATTTTAGATAATATGAGATAAATAATAATCTGTAATCTCTCAAACCTACCTATTAGTCAGGACATCTTCGCTCGTGAGTTTGTAGAGTGTGATGAATGAGACAATGGAAATAGAGACGAAAGAGTGATAAGAATAACAGCAAAGAAATTACATAAGCAATTCACTGGAAAAGAATCCCGCAGGTTAATCAAGTCTCAAGTAGACAAATCTTGAATACGTACAAGACACTGGGTAAAGCTTACTATTTGACTGAAGTCTGGACCACCGATTCAACTTTATGACCAATAGAGAAACTTTGATATGGATTAAGAATGCAAATAAAAATGGTAGGCTGTGAGAGAGACAGACAGACAGACAGACTGACAAACACAGACAGTCAGACGGACAGAGAGAGAGAGAGAGAGAGGTGGGGTAGGGTGGAGGAATAAAACCGTATTTGAATCGTAATGCTGCCTGCTAACAAAATAAAGTTAGATCAATGCTAGGTTACTGCACTGACAATCCTTTTAAAAGTAAATGAATGCAGACGTGCATGTATTTGTTGTTTATCTTTTCACTTGGGGAAGGAAATGTGGTAATATAGATTTAGTTCGTATTTAATAATGAAGACTTTTTTGTAGTTATTTTTGTATGTGTTTGTGAAAGACCGCTCACAAATTCATTCCTAATTTCATTTTCTAATTTACGAACGAGCGAAAGGTGATGAAGAAATGTGATTAATATGAAGAGAATAAAGAACACCAAGTCTTACAGCAATGTTATGAGCGAAAAGGGAGCATATTTTAATAAGTGTTCAGGAACCAGTACGAGTTGTAATGAGGTTTTGTTGGTGAGTGGGAAGTGTTTTACGTTAATACTTTAGAATTCGATAGTAATCCGCCTGTATTTTCGAGTAGGATTTGGTGATTGTCTTATTTAGACTTTCACTACCATTCCCATCAAGCTCCGAGTCAGTTTTCTTTTATTCGAGTTCCATTTGTCAGTTCATGCTAATATTTTGATGCATAAAGACGATTAGATATGTGATGATATTGCATTCGGTATATTTCGAAGTTTGATTCTTGGCTGTCCTTTTGACAATGAGTATATATCTTTTCAAGTACGTCATATTGTCATGTTTTCTTTCTCTGTCGAGTGGAACGTACTTAAAATATATTTTTCCCAGTTTTGTAATCTCCATTCTTCAGGAAAGAGTAGCTGCCTTTGTCTGATAATTCTGCCGTTAATATGATTTACATGAGAATTCTGAAAACTTAACATATTTCCTTCTTATATATCAAAATGAAACATTCTGAATGAAGAAATGAATTCCATGTAGACCCACACTCACAAGTGCACTGACAAGGACCCATGACAGCAACTGACAGTCAGCGAATTGCATTTTGAGTTCTAACACAAACCTCGCAAATCAAAACAGTGTGTTACACAATGCATGAGTATTATTTCGAATCGAGTTGGATGCCTTCAACTTTCCGCCACCGATGAGTGACGGAAAATCTCGGAGAATAGCATCGTCCCGATGCGGTCTTACAACAATCACATTCTGCCTCGAGAAAAGTTAGAGAGGATTTATTGGCTCTTCTTTTCCTTCGGGTTGGGGCCTTTCTTTTCCAGGCTTTCTCTCGGCCTGTCAAGGAGAAAGTCAGTGGGTTGCCGTTTCAGTTACCCTCTACAATGTAATAAAAGTGGAGGATGGAACTTCTTTGAATTTCTTTTTTGTTTTATCCAAGCACCTTATTTATCTAAGCATCTTAATTCATCCATGGATTGTATTACATAGATAGCTATAATAACGAAGAAATTTTATGCATGTTTTTTTTATGTAAGTACTCGTACATAAAAATGTACGTAATCGAAACGCTGATGCTGTTGTCAGTAGGAAGAAATATTGTGGAGGATAGCAGAAGTAAACAGAGCAAGAACTCTTCGTGTACATTTGGGCGAAAGATAAATCGGATAGCAAACAGCCATCCTGCAAAGAAGGTTGAAAAACACTGTAGAAAAAGACAGTAACACGTTGAAAGTTCTCTTTCTGGAGACTGTTATTAAACCTCTCTCTCTCTCTCTCTCTCTCTCTCTCTCTCTCTCTCTCTCTCTCTCTCTCTCTCTCTCTCTCTCTCTGTAACCGCAAATAATGCTCGTCCCGTTCTTTCAATTAATTATTTTTCGCAAGTGAACATTGACGAGTGAATGACGACATTGCGCTCTTGAGTAGATTAGGCAGGAAACGAGGTATTGTTCTCCAGGGGCTCTGTACTCTTAATAGATTACCCGTCACCTGCCTGTTATTTTAGTCGGTAATTTCGCTTATGCGATTCACACAAGAGAAGGCGGTCATGAGGAGTGGTGCTGGAGTATCGATTGATGAGTTGCACGTCAATTAACATTAACGGTGATCGAAATACTTTTTGCTTTTTTCATTATTTGCTGAGCTTCGCCTCGTTGGAGAAGCAGACGACGAAAGTGAATGTTCCGTGAGACTTGGAGAAGCAACAAGGAAGATTAATGGTAAGGGTGAGAACTGAAGGAAAAAGAGAAAAATGGGAAGTGTTGTAAAAGACTGAAGAGAAAGAAGACCAACTACAGTACTCAGCCTTCCTGCTTAACCTTACTTGCAAAGCATTTGCTAAACTTGTATTTGGTTGTAACACTTTACAGTGTTGAAGATGGAAGAGGTTTTACATTAATCGTTGATTTGTCTTTTAGTTCCTGATGTATTTACTCACTTTTTTCTTTAGTATTTAGCGAGAGAGAGAGAGAGAGAGAGAGAGAAGGATTTTAAGATCAATCAAAGTGTTCTTTCAATGCAGGGTCAACCCTAAATCATGCCAATGAACCCGTGATCATTTACAAAATGAAAGGCGGAAGTGAAAGGTAAAATGCAGCTGAAAAACAGCTGTCCCCCGTAGGGTGATAGTGACGTCGGTGCGCCTCACGCGGTATACTGCAGGCATTACCTAGGGTTCTTTGCAGCGTCCCTTCGACCAATAGCTGCAGCCATTTTCATTTCTTTTAGTATACCTCCTTTCATATTCTCTTTCTTCCATCTTACCCCCTTCCCTATCCTAACAATTGTTGCGTAGCGCAACGCGAGGTTTTCCTCCTGTAACACCTCAAAAGGCTTTTTAGTCTTAATTTCGCTTTCAACTCTGATTGACCTCATAGGTCCCAGCGCTTGGTCTTTGGTCTAAATTTTATATTTCATTCCACTGTTTAGTTTCTGTTGTATCCTACTAAATTAGCCACTTTTTCCTATGGTACTTAGCGAGAGAGAGAGAGAGAGAGAGAGAGAGAGAGAGAGAGAGAGAGAGAGAGAGAGAGAGAGAGAGAGAGAGAGAGAGGATTTTAAGATTTATTATGGTGTTCTTTCAATGCAGGGTCAAATCTAAATCGTGCCCATGAACCCGTGATCATTTACAAAGTGAAAGGTGGATGTGGAAGGTAAAATGCAACTGAATAACACCTGCCAGATTAACGAGTTACAGGAGACAGAGTCGAGGATAATATAAGGAATGACAAATAACTAACCTTGTTGTCTAACTTTGTTGTGTTGTCTCGATGCGCGTATTTGTGCTTCGCCAATTGACAAGTCTTGGACTAAGAGACGTGGAACCAGTGTAGCTGAAACTGGAAACATAGGAAGTGCTTCCAGGTAGAACGAAAGCTAGTTACTTCGACAATTTGGTAATGTGACGTAACGAGTAGAGGTGTTTCGTCATTCATGTAAAACAGTCGAATATCATGTAATATAGAATCTGCTAGGTGTATTAGTTTCATGCTGGTTAGCTTGTCAGTAACTTCCTCTGTTATGGAAACGGGAATTACATTTTTACTGCTGAATTTAAATTACCTTTAGATTAGTCCTCTCTGCTCTGTCATCATTTTTCAGTTGCTTCTTAAGGGTCGGCATCTTTCTAGGTTCTGTAGTGACAACAAGTTTGGTTTCAGTAATAAAGGCAGTTAGGTCCCCTTGGGGGGATCCCTAAATAGAAACTACAAGCACCGCAAAACTTGGGAGACAATTGCTAGAACCCTCAGCGTCCGAGGTATAGAGTGAAGCTGGAGCACCCACCGTATAATTTTGTCCCTTCTTGGTAGTTTGGGAGTCACATTCTCTTATTATGTATTTTCCCTAAGCCTTTTTTTCTTTCTTTTTGCTTCACGAAAAAGTTTGCCGATTTTACAGCTAATTTCTCGATCATGTTTGTGTTTACTGGGTGAGAATTTCGAGTCAATAGTGTTCAAATGTTGTTGATGCTTTCTTTTACTTTCTCGTAGCGTGCCAGTGAATCGTCTATATAAACATATATTCCCTTTAAATTTGTTTTCTTGTAGACTTTTGTCCGGGTAAGTAATCAACTCGGCTACTAATACTTTTTCAAGGTATTTAAATATGGAGTTTTGTTTCCGTAGACTCTATCGCTATTTTTATACGTTTCTGTCCATCCTGTCGTCTGACGTCATTTTTTATTTTCTTAAGATGCTCGAGACATCGATCTCAAGCTCTTGAATTCCTACTTTCGTATACGTAAGATGTAACTTCCGAATCGTTAATATATTAAAGTTGAATTTAATAACGGTGACTCTCTAAAATCGCTTCCATTGTAAATGGTCTCTTAGTAGGTGTCTGGCTGCTGGTCCAGTGTCAAGCTAAATATATTTTTCATTTTATTCCAGTTGGTAAACCACAGGCGAATATCATTTAACATTAAAATATATGTTTTGATAAATTTCACGCTACACTAAGCTCAGAAATAAAACAGACTGAAGCGCTATACACATGTATTTAAGATTACGTTTAATCGTTTTTGTGTAAAAAAAAAAAAAAAAAAAAAACTGACTGTTGTATTTAACAAATGAACTCTCTCTCTCTCTCTCTCTCTCTCTCTCTCTCTCTCTCTCTCTCTCTCTCTCTCTCAGTAACCTCAAAGATTTGTTTTGCCCCACAATTTTAACAGATTGTATTTTCTTTTTTCTTCGGGTTTTCTTTCCTTTTCTTTTATTTCCTTTTCTTATTTTCGCGAGTGAACATTGACGAATGAGTG
>NC_089797.1:11770394-11792894 GCF_040412425.1 Macrobrachium rosenbergii
GTTTGGATGGTTCCAGCCTGTTAAATTTTTCTTCTTTAATGACTACAGATTTCTCTTTCACGGATTCATCTTCACTTGCGGGCTGCTCTCCGAGCAAAAGAAAACTATTACAACTATGGGAGGGGTAATCAGATAAGAATGTCTATCTTCTTCTTCTTCTTCTTCTTCTTCTTCTTCTTCTTCTTCTTCTTCTTCTTCTTCTTCTTCTTCTTTTATTATTGCATGTAACAAGAAGAAAATTATAAAAGCTTGCTGAACACGCTACGACAATATAGTGTCTGCAAGAAGAAGAGAAAATCTCAGTTTGCATAACACAAAACAGTGTTTATCATAGCTACCTAGTAAACATATAGAATCACATACTGGCATCCTGTACGATCCCAGCTTCACCAGTCTCTCGACAGTGTTTTTCAACCATTGCTTTTCAGTTAACTTTCAATAGATGAATCATTTAAGCTTTACCGCCGCACCATGGTTAAAATAAAAATCCTATTAGTAAGTGAAACTCGGATTGGTGTCACCGTAGACCTTTCTCCTAAACCACCTCCCTGGCTTTGCCTCAGGATAAATATTTTCCATTTCTTACTGGCTGTCCCTACTTGCCAAGACTCCCTGCAATATTTCCTTATTCAGATACTTGCGTATAATTTACGGTTTAAAGGGTTTCAGCTTGCTTGTTAAACTTTCATTTTCTTAATGATCATATACTTCACTCGAACTGAACTGTCTCTTGGACCAAGAGCCTGCGCTGGCGTAAGGCCAGTCTAATTTTAAAGAGCAACAACGCTATCAATCCAGTCTTTAAGTAAATGCCACAAGGCGAAGGAGCACCTGCCAAAATTAAATGGCAGAATGCGACCACAATACTTCTGTTTTCTTTAGTAGTTACCAGACAAATATATATAAATGTATGTATGTGTGTAATTATGTATATGTATTAAACATTATATATGTATTATATATATATATATATATATATATATATATATATATATATATATATATATTTATATATATATATATATATATATATATATATATATATATATATATATATATATATATATATATATATATATATATATATATATATATATTTCTATAGATATATACTGTATGTTTGCGTGCGTGTGTGTTTACAGATTATCTTAAGATATCATAAACAGCTTTGGCATAATTTCGCAAAGAATTGTATATGAAGCCTGAAACTGTTTTAAATGTATTTAAATATTTGCATTCTCATCATAGAATCTATATCAGCAAAAACTTTGGAAGATCTTAAACATAATTTATTAAAAAAATCAGTGAGTAAGCACGGCTCAACTAGTAGATAATGAAGTCAAAGAACCCCTTTGGGACTCCCACATTAGTTTGGAAAGTACAGTAACGATATTTAGAGTTTGAATGTAAAAATGCAGAGCACAAAATCAAAATTACGTTCAGTAGACAGTGTCCTGCTTAACAACCAAGAAGTTTATTCCTTTTAATAGTCATTTCTAAAATACATTCCGAAAAACAGGATATGACAAAAGGAAGAAATTTATAGATTACTTTACCCTCCAAGAATGAACTCGAGCCAACGACTAGAATGCTGTGATAGAGAGCTTCCCTTCCAACACAAGATCATGCAAGGCTGTGCCAACAACTTTGAAGTGTGGACATGCCGTCATTAAATATTCAGGCTCTAAATAGAACCAGTTATCAGAAATTTATCATAGTTTTCGTTGCTTTGTTATCGATGTTAATGTTGGTTTTATAAGTTCCTCATTGGACGGGTGGGTACCGTTCTCAGCTAGCACTCTGCTGGCCCCGCTTTCGATTCTCCGACCGGCCAATGAAGAATTCGAGGAATTTATTTCTGGTGATAGAAATTCATTTCTCGCTATAATGTGGTTCGGATTCCACAATAAGCTGTAGGTCCCGTTGCTAGGTAACCAGTTGGTTATTAGCCACGTAAAATAAATCTAATCCTTCGGGCCAGCCCTAGGAGAGCTGTTAATCAGCTCAGTGGTCTGGTTAAACTAAGGTGTGCTTAGCTTATAAGTATAAAAACATCTTGCTGTCTTTTGTCACAATCTTTTATTGCTCAGCCCTTGTAGGTTTAAATACCTTTATGACATAGCGATGTCACCTTGTTTTCGTATAAAATATTTGCAGGTTTTTTTTATTGGTAATGTATCTACACGGATCTTAATCTTGTTGTTTTCGTATTTCTGTCTACTTCTCTTGCCACTGGAGTCCTTTGTGACAAACTGTAACAGTTATATTCGTTTTGATTACAAATGTTATTGCAAGTATTTTAAGACCCCGAACAACAAATCCATTCCATTACATCACAACCCTCGCAATACCATAGCTCTTCGCCTAATAACAGCTGTTGTTGGGCGGTCAAAGCCACCAGATACAAAACCCAGGAGATTTTCCCTACCCTGTGCGTTGCGGCTCCCGGCAAAGCGAATCAGGAATGGCGATGCTTCGCGTCAAGAAGCGAAAATCTCCAAGAGTCCCGCATCGAGCCCCCTCCTTCGACCCCGAAAATATATATTTTTGTTTGCCTGAAATTCCATTACATATCCAATTTGTACAACGTCATGTATAAATCACAAATTTTGTATTAACTGGGCTGTGTTCCTCGGTACGAGAGAACCCTCCTCCACCCCTCACATACACCCCAGGCCCTCCTCCCCTTCGTCCAAACACCGCCCCCGTCACCCTCCCACCATCCCCCAACCCCGATTCACTCGGCCCAATCCCCACAAACGCTCGAATCGAGGAAAAGTTGAATTATGGGGAATTTCTGGAGTGTACAGCTCCAGTGATTTAGGGATTTGTTTTTCCTTTCTATTTCTTGAGGAACGGAGGAAGACAGGGAGAAAGTAAGAAAGAAAAACAAGGGAGGTTTCCCCCTTCTTTTTGCGTCATGATGGACTGTTTATAGCCTGGTTATCAATGTTCAGCTTCGGTGCGTAGAATATAATCTCGCGTTGGGGTATACGTGATTTGCATATTCTCTCTCTCTCTCTCTCTCTCTCTCTCTCTCTCTCTCTCTCTCTCTCTCTCTCTCTCTCTCTCTCGATATCTTCCCATCCCTTCCTTCAACCACTCTTTTTATTTCTTTCTTTCTGAAATTATATATACGAGTATATACAAACAAATACGTATATATATATGTACAAATACGCATACACACATATATATATACTGTATGTATAAAACCTGTGTCCCTGTAACTTGAAAGGTGGGAGTGCTATTGAGCACACTAACATGCCAACACACACACACACATACTTATATACATACATACATACATATATATATATATATATATATATATATATATATATATATATATATATATATATATATATATATATGTATATATACATATATATGTGTGTATATGAATACAGTGGCTTGGAAATGAAGTCGAAACCGGTCAGGACCTACACCCCGTTTCTTATTTTTCACCTGTGGTTATGTGTGATAAATGAATCACGTACAAAAGTGATAATAATCATATGTATGTATATATATATATATATATATATATATATATATATATATATATATATATATATATATATATATATATACTGTATAATGATAACAAGTAATAACAGCCGTTGTTTATAAATAATAGATGATAACAGCCGCATGATCCAGAGCAATACTAAATCCAATGAAAGCGTGGGCGAAGAGCAGAGAGCGACTTTCGTGCATTCATTATCCCGCAGCTTCCGGTAGGTCGTTCAACCTCTCGTAATCCTCGTCAGTTACGTAATAACCAGGCAATCACCGGATTATGATATTAAGCTGGCTTGTTCACGAGCAAGAACTTGTTTGGTTGTGTGCGTTATACATAACTGATGTGCATTTAAAGAGAGAGAGAGAGAGAGAGAGAGAGAGAGAGAGAGAGAGAGAGAAATTATTGATTGTCATTGCATATTAGATACAGTAACGGTTTAGAAAGTAAGCACAAATAAAACGGATGTATTGCGTATGCACGTTTACATTACACACACATACATGCATACACACGTATTTACTAACAAGACCTCATTCAAACTGGATGGTATCTAGTGGAGATATTTATTCAGACCATCCAGTTTGAATTGTACTAATGCACAGAACAATTGTGTATGTGATAAAGTTGACACACCTACATATACATATACATATATATATATATATATATATATATATATATATATATATATATATATATATATACATACACACATATATTTACATATATATATTTGTGTGTGTGTGTGTAATGTATCAACGTGTGTGCGCATGTGTGAGTGCGCTGGTGTACCACAGGGAAAATAAAACACTGGGTATGAACCCAATGTTTAATTTTCCCCTTGGTACATCTGTACATATAGATTATGTGTACATACATACATACATACACACATACATATAACCCAGAAAACAGGTACAAGGACGAACCACAGATGAAGGTACATCTCTTTAAAGATTGATCACCTTCTGAATAGTATACAGTGTAAAGTACAAACAATAATGTAATCGGGAAGTAAAGCTGTGGAAGTAAAATAAAGCTGGAGAGTGTTCTTACCACTACAACCATCATTGTTTAGCTAATATAATTATTACCTCTCTCTCTCTCTCTCTCTCTCTCTCTCTCTCTCTCTCTCTCTCTCTCTCTCTCTCTCTCTCTGTGTGTGTGTGTGTGTAGGAGCTGAAATATAATTTTAAAATGCCCAATAGCTACGGAGGGAAATCTCCCTTAAATCACCATTAAGTAATTAAACCAGATTAGGCTCAGAAAGTGAAAGAATTACATAATTTCCATTAGCTCAGATGAGGCTAGCCTTCATTTTTTTTTTTAATTCCACAATAATGATGTAAGTCATTATGATAATAGCGTGACTACATATGAATATAAAAGATATTGGCAGTTGTTATTATGGTGATGGTGATGATGATGTTGATAAAAACTGAGAGATATAACAATTTTTTTTTTTTTTTTGTTACTTGATGTTGATCGCCCACGGAAATGTCGAGTCTGGCCAATTTATGTCTGGAGTAAAACAACAACTCATAACTAAAGAGATCGTAACGAATTCGGTAGTTTATTCAACTACTGATACTCTTCTTTGCAGTTATTGAAGATTTTGTTACAGGAGTTGTTTGCGCGAGATGAAAAGGGATTAGCGAAATGAATTTATGAAACGGATTAATGAAATGAAAAATGGATTAATTAAATGAATTAGTCGATGAAAGTTTTCATCTCTAGCCAGAAATTTCTGGGGCATGCAATATAGAGGAATATGGACAGATTGACAGATACGATAGTCTATAGGACACTACAGACAGATAAATAGATAGATACAATAATCTAAAGGAGACTGAAGATAGATAGATATAATAATCTAAAGGAGATTAAATATTTTTAGATAGATAGATATAATAATCTAAAGGAGGCTAAAGATAGATAAATCGAGCCAATAATCTAGATAGATAGATACAGTCATCTAAAGAAGACTAAAGATAGATGCAATAACCTCAAGAAATCTAAAAGTTTGTCCAGACTAAAGTAAACATGGTAAGGTGTCGAAAATTACGGCAAATGTTCCTACCAAAAACAACAGCAAAGAGAATTAACGTTATAACCACAGGTATAAAGAGACAGAGAGCTGAGAAAATGCTGGAGGGGGAGAAAACCCAAGGGGTAGAGAAAAGTAGAAGTAGAAAAGCTGTGGAGTGTTGCAAAGGTGAGGTGTGGTGTACTTGGTGGAGGGACCCGTGGGGGTCTAAGCCCCAGGGCTGGGCCCCCATAACTGTTCCAGTGGAAAGAGTCATAACAATAATGTATGGCAGTATATGTCCGCAGCCCCCGAGGACAGAGTTCCCAGAGGAGATTAGGGCAAGGGGTGGGGGGCGGTGGAACAGGACCTTTTATTTACATCTCACCAACTTCTTGATCAAACCTCAATTGTCTCGCGGGATAAAGTTTCACTCGTGTTTGTTCTAACTTTTGGGGTTCGTGTTTTTGTCCGCCTGTGACGCGGGTTTTCCGTCACGGCATTAACCTGACCATAATCAGCGGACCTTTTTCGGTGGTCTTAACTCGGGGGAAAAATAATTCTAGTTGCTGCTATGATTAGACCAGAGAAGGATTTGTGGGATTGTTTGTGGTGCTGTTTTGAAAACTGACTACTTCGAGTCATATTGATGGTTTCTGTCCAGTAGATAATTGCCCTTCAGAGTGCTATAAAAGGAATTAGTGAGGGCGCTGTTATTTCATCATCTTTAAATCTGGTTAATCATAATCAGGTGCGTTCAAATCTCTCTCTCTCTCTCTCTCTCTCTCTCTCTCTCTCTCTCTCTCTCTCTCTCTCTCTCTTTCATATATATATATATATATATATAAATATATGAGTGTGTGTGCCAGTGTGTGCGTGCTACAGTACGACTGTGAAATCAGGGATTTCACGAAATCCCTGAAATTTTCAGGGAATTCGTGAAATCACTTTACTTAGGGATATTTGATCCCCGAGGGGCTAGTACTAAAAACGGCGAAACATTGATGCCGTGTTCAGTACTAGCCCCTCGGGGATCAAATGTGTTTCGCCGCGTATAGTACTGTACTAACCTCTCGGGGATCAAATGTTCCTAAGTTAATTGGAGATTTCACGGATTCCCTGAAAATTTAGGGATTTCGTGAAACCCTGGTTTCATGATCTTGCTGTAACATATATATATATATATATATATATATATATATATATATATATATATATATATATATATATATAATTATATATATATATATATATATATATATATATATATATATATACATATATATATAATTATTGACCGACAAAGCGTTATAAGAGGAATTAGTGAGGCCGTTGTTGGTTCATCTTATTTAAATTTGGTTAATCATAATGAGATGCGTTCAAAGATCTCTCTCTCTCTCTCTCTCTCTCTCTCTCTCTCTCTCTCTCTCTCAGTATATATATATACTGTATATATATATGTGTATATATATACACATATATACATATACATACTTTTGGATATATTTATATAAAATATATGTATGCATGAGTGACTTTGGTGTCTGTCTCTAATCCATGTTCCTACCTATATCACCCACTATCTCTGTCTCCATCCTACTATGAAACTCTCTCTCTCTCTCTCTCTCTCTCTCTCTCTCTCTCTCTCTCTCTCTCTCTCTCTCTCTCTCTCTCTCAATTTCAGTTCTTTGACCAGGGACCCATAATTAATACATCACTAAAATATACAACAGCCAAAAATATCCAACCAGATATAACCGCTGTAAAAAGAGAGAGAGGAAAAAAAGAAAGAATCGGGTAAATGGAAGCAGCACAATAGGAAAAAAACGGGTGCCAAAAACTGGAGGCAAAAAACTGAAAAACCTGTATTGCAGTGAATGAAAGGGGGAAGGGAAACAAGGCGAAAGAAGCAAAAGTAACGAAATAAAAACAAAAAACAAGAAAAAATACAAAACGACGTGGATGACAAAATCATCAGAAAACAAACGGTAGATATGAGAGAAAGACGATAAATAGGCAATAGAGACGAATAAGAGTAAAGACGAGCGCAGAGACACGCGAAGATAGAGCAGGAGTGGGAGCAAACTAGGTTAGTAAAAGGAGAACGGCAAACAGCCAACTGACAACTGCCTTCTCGACGAAAGGAAAAGTCAAAGGAAAGTGAGTAACAGGTGAAAATAAAATAAAAAGAGAGATAGAGACGATTGTTGCAGAAAAAAAAAAAGGGTTTATGAAACTGTCGTCACAATGCGGGAAAATAATCGATTATGTAGCGGAGATTTTAAAACGGGAATCAATAATTGCAAAGGAAAAGATAATCCTGTAACTATACATGTGTTCATTGTAGGTGACTTTAGGATCAAAATCAGATAAGATGTCGAGGTAGGAAAGACTAGCTGTAATAAATGTGGGGTGAAAGAAATCATTTCAGAGGAAAACGGAACGAATGAACACCAAGAGTACAGTATATATATATATATATATATATATATATATATATATATATATATATATATATATATATATATATATATATATATATATATATATATATATATATATTACAGCAAGATTATGAAACCATGGCTTTCATGAAATCCCTGAAATTTTGATCTATCAGTCAGTGCCTTTTTTTCTTAAAAATCACAGAACTTTAAGTTAATTTTATCCTTCAGATCTTTAGGACACTTCATTATCTTCACCACCCACCCCCGCAGATTTTATTCAAGATTTTAATCTATCAGTCAGTGCCTATGTTCTTAAAGATCACAGAACTTTAAGTTAATTTTATCCTTCAGATCTTTAAAACAATATTAAAGTGAGCACTTCATTATCTTCACCCACGCCCCCACAGAATTTATTCAAGATTTTAATCTATCAGTCAATGCCTTTGTTCCTAAAGATCACAGAGCATTAAGTTAATTTGATCTTTCAGATCTTTAAAACACAATATTAGAGTGAACACTTTATTATCTTCACCCCCACCCCCACAGATTTTATTCAAGATTTTAATCTGTCAGTCAATGCCTATGTTCTTAAAGATCGCAGAACTTTAAGTTAATTTTATCCTTCAGATCTTTAAAACACAATATTAGAGTGAACACTTTATTATCTTCCCCCCCCCCGAATTTATTCAAGATTTTAATCTATCAGTCAATGCCTTTGTTCATAAAGATCACAGAGCATCAAGTTAATTTGATCTTTCAGATCTTTAAAACACAATATTAGCGTGAACACTTCATTATCTCCCCCCCCCAGATTTTATTCAAGATATCGGTCTATCAGTAGTGCCTTTGTTCTTAAAAATCACAGAGCATTAAGTTAATCTGATCTTTCCAATCTGTTAAAGACATAAGTAGAGTGAAAACTTCATAATGATAAATTTGAAGGCAGAATCCTTTTTTTTATGCATTCTGCGTCAAATTTGCTACGACAGTTATTCTGAGATGCTTCCGATATGTGTTTATAGTGGTTTTTTATTACATTGTTAAGGCATCTCATTCGGAAATAAATTGAGTTTTTCGCACATATAATATTACATAAGATCATCTGAATTAATATTTAAACGTCTCTTGTTTCTCCAAGCACGTTACACAATCACAAATACACACAGAGGCTACGAATTGATAAGTTGAAAATATCCTCTTTGAATAAAATGAAAATTATTTCACTCGGTTTGTACTTTGGATTCGATATCCTTTTCTATTTCGAGAATTTACGTCATTTTAGTCTTTTTTTTTTTCTTTATAATCAAATCACCCATACACCAACCCGTTAGCAGCTGAACCACTAAACCATACCCAAGCCCACGTTAGTACATGTGGCTTAAGTTTGCAGCCAGTCGCTTCTATACCTGCGTGCGACTGACCTGTTTGAAAGCGCTCAGGTATGGTTATTTAAATCATTAGTAACTAAAGATAACAAGTAAAAAATGCGCCGAAGTTTCTTCGGCGCAATCGAGTTTTCTGTACTTGATTATCGAGTTTTCTGGACTTGATCATACGATGTATAATCAAGGCCACCGAAAATAGATCTATCTTTCGGTGGTCTCGGTATAATGCTGTATGAGCCGCGACCTATGAAACTTTAACTGCGGGCCGGTAGTGGTCTATCCTATATCGTTCTCAGAAGCACGATTATGGCTAACTTTAACCTTAAATAAAATAAAAACTACTGAGGCTAGAGGGCTGCAGTTTGATATGTTTGATGATTGGAGGGTGGATGATCAACGTAGCAATTTGCACCCCTATAGCTTCAGTAGTTTTTAAGATCCGAGGGCGGACAGAAAAAGTGCGGACGGACAGACAAAGCCGACACAATAGTATTCGTTTAGAAAAGAATGGAATAAGCCAGAGGAAAAAGTAGCCAACCAAAATCGATTACGTAATAGTTCTGATGAATTCCCTTGGGCACTTTTAACCCTCAAATGTTTTTTTCCTCCTAATAGTTGAAAGAATAAAATAACAAGGTCCAAAATTTACCTCCGAGACCTTCCAAGTCTGGTGACCAAATCAGATTGACTTTGACGGCGAATTCTTTTAAAAGGAAAGAATTTATTATGATAAAGTTCAGCGAAATGTATTCTTATTTAATAAAGTTATTCTTAGGAATTCTTAATAACCACTACAAGTTTTACATTAACCTGGTCTTTTGAGAAGCAGTCAGTTAGAACTCCTAATTATGCTCCGTATTTCATGATGAATTTGCCCTGAAGATGGACACCTAAACTAGAAATTATTGGTTCCCCTGGTTTCAGATTAATGACTCAATAATGTGAGTCTCTTGTTTTCTTGTCCCAAATTATTAATAATCATCTGTGGATTGTATGCATGAATATAATCCACAAGGAGACAGTGCAAGCTATCGTCTTTAAATTATCACAGAGTTGGTACTGTACCAGCCATGCGTGTCTTCACTGGAGTAACACTTGCATCTCCCACGAGACTTTTCAGGCTTTTCGCTTTAACCAAAAATATCCAGAGATAGTAGAAGGTCATCAAGACGCACCCAGCATCCATTGAAAGGGGACTCTCTCTCTCTCTCTCTCTCTCTCTCTCTCTCTCTCTCTCTCTCTCTCTCTCTCTCTCTCTCTCTCTCTCTCTCTCTCTCTCTCTCTATCTTTATCTTCTGTAATATGAATTTCAATTAAGGCCCGATGTCGATTGGGTCACATCTATAATTTGGAGACATTCCCACGCAATGGAATATTTCATGAAGTTTCGATTGCCGCTTCCCCTTTGTGCATCCTCGCCCTATCTCTCTCTCTCTCTCTCTCTCTCTCTCTCTCTCTCTCTCTCTCTCTCTCTCTCTCTCTCTCGCCCCTTTTCGACCTCCCGAAGCTGAGCTGTGCCGTCCAAATCCTCTTGGTTTATTACTCCGGAGATCCCGACTTTAATAGCGGGTCACGTGACTGTGGATGGATGCAATGTTGATGACGGTAATGTTTATTCGTGTTGTATCTGGAGTGGAGGATTATTTAGGGTCTGGGTGTAGGAGGAGGGGGAGGGGGAGATGCAGACTTGTGCCTCGTAAGAGACCGAGACAGGTACAAAGGAAACGAGCGCATGAGTTATTCATAGAAGCGAAGAAACTATATTGCTTCATCGCAGTTGCCCAAGCGCTGGCGAACGGGAATGTTATTATTATTCAGATATAATAACAAGCCCATTTTTATGAGATTCGTTCCTCTGTTGTTTTAATCAAACCTACGTGTCCCCGTATATTTAAAAGTGCGTTCAGTTCCATTTCATCTTAGTCTATTGTTTGCGTTGAAACCGTAATGATTCTCAGTCATGAGTTTCTTGACTGCATGGCTGGATAATTGTTGTTCTCTCAAATTCTGGTCACTGTTGCAGCTATGTAGTGTAATATTTTAAAACCACTGTTCACCATTTGTTAGGTTTTGACAGTGAGAGGATTCAATTCCAAGTCAGATTTCATTTTCTGTCTGGGATGAATTACTGCAAAAGGCATCAAGTCCCAAGTCTGGAACTCCTGATATATATTATCAAATGTGTATACTTTTTATTTCATTCTCTCTCTCTCTCTCTCTCTCTCTCTCTCTCTCTCTCTCTCTTGACAGTTTCAAGGCCTTCGACAACCTCATGGGCCCAAGTGTTGCACTATTCTCGTCACTCATCCCTTTTCCAATATTAGCTTCATAACTTATATATATATATATATATATATATATATATATATATATATATATATATATATATATATATATATATATATGTATGTATGTATGTGTGCACGCGCACAAACAGACACATCTGCCCACACACGCACACGTTTGCCGTAGGGTTGCATCTCTAATCTGTTGCTGATCTTTTAATCTCAAAAGTCATCACAATCACTAGAAAATGTTACACTTACCATGAATGCCACAACCCCCTTCCCCCTTCTCTCTCTTCTCTCTCTCTCTCTCTCTCTCTCTCTCTCTCTCTCTCTCTCTCTCTCTCTCTCTCTTAGCTGGCGAACAAAAGAAGCTTACTGGTCCCAAACCAGCGTCTCCCACAAGAAACATGGTTGCCTCAACTGCGGTCTTAAGGTAGGGAAAAAGACGTTCTCTGGAAAGGTCCTGGAAAAGTCCCTATAAGTCCGTCGGACTGGAAGGAATACACTCCAGAATTCTATCTGACTTTATGGAATTGGGATTTGGAGAATGTTCTTCACAAAGGGATACTTCAAGGGCGCTCCCTTTTCAAAGACCCTCGCCGAGAGGAAGGAGAAGAAAATTAAGGTAAAAGAATCTCGACTCACAGGCAGGCAAATGGCACATCGATTACGTACAGAAATACATAAACATACTGAGAGAGGGAAAAAGATGTAGAAGGAAAATACGGAATCCCAAAACGGAAGGAAATTGTTATGTAATAGAACTAAAGAACATGCATGTATTCATTCATACACACGCACACACAGTATATATATATATGTGTGTATAGATATGTGTATAAATATATATGTATGTATTTGTATATAGATATATATATGTAATTATATATATATATATATATATATATATATATATATATATATATATATATATATATATATAAATGGATGTATGTTTGCGTATGTGTATGTGTGTGGATGTTCCAACATAACTCTGAAACGCACTGAGCAGTTTCAACCGAACTTGGTATACATGTGGCTTACTATCTGGAAAAGAATTCTGTCGGGGTAAGACATCGCTAGCACTAAAGGGGGTCGGGGTGGGAAGGGGGAGACATGTAAAAATAACCGGAAACAACAGATATTTGTGTCTAATCCATAATTTTTGAGATCGCTGAGATGAATAGTCACACTCCCGATGCCCTTTGATCCAAGTCAGCCTCGATGGAATGTGGGATGAGAAGGGGTGAAATATAAAATGTCAAAAATGTTGGGTAATGTAATTGAAGCAACTATCTTAACAGGAAAAGGAGAGAGGAGAAAGAGAGAGGTAGAGGAAGTGAGAGAGAGAGTAGAGGGGGTGTTAGGGAGGAGAAAGAGAGAGAGAGAGAGGGAGGGAGGGAGAGGGTGAGAGAAAGAGAGAGAGAGAGTGTGTGAGGGAGAGGAAGTGAGAGAGAGAGAGTAGAGGGAGTGTTAGGAAGGAGAGAGAGAGAAAGAGAGTTTATCGGTTGTCATTGTTTTCCCGTGCAGCGCCGGGTTGGTCAGGTAGTGTATGTACATATATGTATACAGTATGTATATATATATATATATATATATATATATATATATATATATATATATATATATATATATATATATATATATATACACATAAGTAAAACAACTATAAGCCTGTTATATATCTGATGTTTTGTTCTTGTTAGCTGAAGAAATAATTCACATCTGAATGACTGATATTCAGGGATGCTTCCAAAATTATTGCAGGAGAAAAATATAAACGTAAATAATTTAAACCCTGGGTGAGTGATTGAAAGGACCTGATTTGAGCGACAGGCTGACCGGAGTATTATTTGATTTTGTTTGAAAGAATTAATTGGCCTCATAACACGGCAGAGACGGGGGATACTGTTTTAGCACTGTTCACGGGATCCTGATTAAAAGAAGTGTCATTCGAGCGTGTATTTTTGGCATTCGTGAAGTCCGTAATATTTTCGTAACATTTTTACGCAATTTAATACAAAATTGAAGTCACGCACGTCCACGCTAACGCGATATCACTTCAATGAAGGGAAGTGGCTTCAGTTTTACATCAGTATAGAAATAATTAATATTGATTATTGATCATTTGTAGCCGGAGAAAGTGGTTGATATTCAGTCTACAAAACAATATAGAGTACTGCTAAAGATTTTTCCTTAGTCGAGTTATTTTTATTAACATGCGTCACTTAACCGAACTTTCTGATCGGAGAACATTTTGTATGAAATTCCTCACTGTTTGCACTAGTGCATATTCAAGTAATGCCAAAAAAAGCCTGTCATTAAGAGACTGCTGCCAACAGTTTCGTTTTGGCAACGTTGAATGACTGACCCTTAGATTTCGCTCCCTCTCTCTCTCTCTCTCTCTCTCTCTCTCTCTCTATATATATATATATATATATATATATATATATATATATATATATATATGTGTGTGTGTGTGTGTATATATAATATCCATACATCGGAGGGCACTGTAGTAGGCAGGAGAAGGGCGCAGGAACACACACATACAGACCAAGTACATACATTTATTGTCGACGCGTTTCTTGACCCGTGGTCACATCAGCAGGACATCTACAGTTATAATGTGAAAAGGGGCATTCAGCATACATGATTAAAGGTAAACATACACAAAACATAAGAAAACTTAAAATGAAAAATCAGCTAAACTTAAACAATCACACTCAAATACATTTACACATTAAAAACCAATAAAAAGAAAGCTTAAAATGAGCTTAATAAAAAGGAATTTAAAATAAACTTAAAAGGGAGAGCAGAAGGCGCATCTCTCAAGGTGAAAGAGGAAAACACACTAAAAGAACACAGAATAAAGTAGAAGAAGGAGGCGGATAGATATAAACAAACATTCTAGTCATGCTATGAACAAGGGAACAGCCGATGATTGGCAATTTCAGACTTTCCAAGAGAAGCAGTTCTCCAGGATCCTTAGCTTGGCCAATTATTCTGAAGTTGTATTTTATTGATGTCTCGCAACCTCTAGCGTGGGATCTTATATTTGAACGTTCGGGATTAGACAATCTGCAACCCGTACGATAACTCACGCCCATGTGAGAATCGGCCCTGACCTTGAGGAGACGCCGAGTCGAACCAACATAATTCCCGGAACTGCATCCGGGGCACTTGAACTCATTGATACCACGCCCGACGTCATCAAGGGACAGAGTCGATCCTTGAAGGGAAACAAAGAACCAATAGTTTTAGGATTTTTTTGGCATTAATTTAATGTTAAGAGCACCCATATGTTTTCGAATAATTTTAGAAAACTGTTTAGCAAAATTCTGATTGTTAGGTAAAAGCCAGAAGCTTGCATATATAGTAAGTTTAGGTATGTTACATTTAGGCATTAAGGGTGCAAGTTTTTTATCGAGAACTTTCTTAATAACCTTAAGTACTAGACGGGCAGGGAAACAGTTGTTATGAAAGTACTGCTTATGGGAGAGAATTTCAGAATGAAAAGAAAGCCAATTAGAAGTTAGATATAGAGCCCGATGTACTAAGGTATGAACAGAGTTAATTTTAAAATTTATAAAACAAGAACTTTAAAAATTGGAGCCGAACCCGGTGAATGTACTTTTCCTAAAATTCGTCGTATTAAAATTATCATTGTGTTTTGTAACTAAAACATCAAGAAAAGCCAACTTACCATATTGTTCCTTTTCAGTAGTAAAATTAGTGTTATTGTGAAAGTTGTTGATAGGTTTAAAAATCTATCAGCATCATACTCATTTTTCAACAGAACGAATGTGTCGTCTATGTACCTGGCGTAAAATAAGGGACAGAAGATTGTCTAATCCCGAACTTTCAAATATAAGATCCCACCCTAGAGGTTGCAAGACATCAATAAAATACGACAACTTCAAAATAACTGGCCAAGCTAAGGAACCTGGAGAACTGCTTCTCTTGGAAAGTCTGAATATCGAAAGAATTGTACCGACGTTCAATTGCCAATCATCGGCTGTTCCCTTGTTCATAGCATGACTCGATTGTTTGTTTATATTTGTCCGCCTCCTTCTTCTGCTTTTTTGCTGTGTTCTTTTACTCTTTTCCTCTTTCACCCTTAGAGGTGCGCCTTCTGCCCTCCCTTTTAAGTCTTTTTAAATTCCTTTTTAGGAAGTTCAGTTTTTTATTAAGTTTATTTTAAGTTTTCTTTTATGTGTAAATGTATTTACGTGTGATTGTTTAAGTTTAACTGACTTTCCATTTTAAGTTTTCTTATGTTCTGTGTATGTTTACCTTTGATTATGTATGCTGAATGCCCCTTTTCACGTTATAACTGTAGATGTCCTGATGATGTGACCACGGGTCAAGAAACGCGTCGACAATAAATGTATGTACTGGATCTGTATGTGTGTGTTCCTCTGCCCTTCTTCCTACTATATATATATATATATATATATATATATATATATATATATATATATATATATATATATATATATATATATGAATATATATGTATTTATATATATACTGTATGTATGTATGTATGTATATATATATATATATATATATATATATATATATATATATATATATATATATAGAGAGAGAGAGAGAGAGAGAGAGAGAGAGAGAGAGAGAGAGAGAGAGAGGATGGGGATATACCTGATGAAGATTTATTTGAAGCAAAGGTTAAAACAAATGTAAGTCGGAGATGAAAGATTATCAGTATTGTAAACGTGAAAAGAACACATAAGGAGGAAAGCAGGAACTGTGGTCTAAGGTCAAAGACTCCGAAGTGAAAGGCGTAGAGGAGTTTTTCTAGGTTCAGGAACGAAGATATAAGAGGGGATTAAATAAGTAAATTGTGGGATCAGGAAATAAAAGGTTTAATGGCGAACACCTTGAAAAATCAAGTCTAGACATACAGAAAGATGGACAAAACAGCCAAGAAATATAAGGCAGAAAAAGAAGGCAAGTAATAAGAAATAAATGAGAATGTAAACAAGAACTTTAGGAAGAATAGAAAGTTTTCATACGGGGAAGTGAATAAGGAGAGAAATAAATAGAGAGAGAATGGTTATTGAAGATAGGGATCTCGGAATAAAAGATGCAATTGGGGAAGTTAAGTATACCTTAGTTTTACCAGACCACTGAGCTGATTAACAGCCCTCCTAGGGCTGGCCCGAAGGATTAGACTTATTTAACGTGGCTTAAGACCCAATTGGTTACTTAGCAACGGGACCTACAGCTTATTGTAGAATCCGAACCACATTATAGCGAGAAATGAATTTCTATCACCAGAAATAAATTCCTCTAACTCTTCATTAGCCGGCCGGAGAGTCGAACTCGGGCCTAGCGAGTGCTAGGCCACACCTCTACCGACTCTCCCAACGAAGAGCTTGAGATGAGTTCTGGTCGATGAAGTGAGTATTTTGAAGATTTGCTAAATGAGTGAGTGGAAAGGAGTGACTGTTCCGGGGCATAAAGGTAAGGAGAATTGACGAGACTGTAAAGATTATGTGGGGTAACGTTACTTAGTAAACCGGGGAAGGTGTAAGGTGACATTTTGATTGATAATCTAAATCAGATGACAGGGGGATAATAAGGGATAAACACTGTGGTTTGGGAAAAGGAAAAAGGTTTGTGGATCAGGTTGCTGTGAAACAATTATGTGACAAGTTTGAAAGCAATCTGAGGTTACTAACATAGCATATGTGGTCGCCCATTTATGTCTCCACTTTTACTCATAATGTGCCTTTTCCCGACTGCAAATCAGTGTCACAAAACATAGCTATTTGTATATCTGTCGATTTTGATGAAGACACGTGTTCACAAGACACCCTGCGTTATGTGGGATGTCAAATCTCTGAACTCCTGTGTCTAATTCCCAGTTCCATTTCTTAGTCTCGTAGCTGGACATGGTCTAGTTCATTGTCTTGAGACCCAGTGCCCTTGTGGAAGCAAGAGACGTATTTAAGATATAATTAAATCTTTGAAAGAAGGAAATCACTTCCCAGTTTATGCCCAGTAGGTGTGGAAACAATGCATGGGTAGGGCGTCCCAGAAAAACATAAAAATTCAGCATTTCCATTTTGGGTTGGGAACCCAGATCTGCCCTAGTCTAGCAATTTTACTTGGCTTATTGTCGAGGTCCACCCTCTAATGATCTCATTACTCCAGTGGCAGGGGTCGGTGGATAAACAAATATAATTCATTCCAGGCAATTTTTAAGTGCTTCATATTACAGAGCTCCGATATCATCATCGTCAAGAAAATATTGCTCAAAGCAGCAGCAATCGTTGCACTTTCAACATACAACCGTTTTATGTATACTGTATATATATATATATATACATGTATATATATATTATATATATATTTATATATACACATATATATGTATATATATACATTATTTATATATAGATAAATATAATCGTATGGTCGTGGAAAAAATAAATTTCACCTCTGACCCCAGAGGTCCCACCCACAGATCGCTTACTAAGCAGTGTCTTAAATACACATTCACAAGCACTCCCAACTTGTCTGTCCGTAATCCTCTTTTCTTTTCTGTAAAAGTTTAAAACGTGACAATTTTACCCTCGTGGCAGTTTCGGAAAATTTCTACTGCTTGGTTAAAGATAAATCTAATTTATCATTGTTGTCTATATATATATATATATATATATATATATATATATATATATATATATATATATATATGTATGTATATAGATACATATGTATGTATGTCTATATATATATATATATATATATATATATGGTACGTGTATATATATATTATATATATTAAATGGATGCAGAAAAATCTATGAATAAATATATTTGAAAACGAACCTCCCATATGCAAGTTAATTGGATGAACATCAAACTGAACAATTAACAGTTAAAAAATGGTAAAAAATAAAAAATGTTAAAAATTCCTTTTGTCACGCAAAACTTGACACGTACTGAACTATGACACATTCTTTCAAAATTGACAATTCTCCACTCCCCGTCAAAACGTATAATAATAAAAGAAAAAATCTTTCTCATATTAATCATTCTTAAATCAAATATTTGTCCGAAAATGAATGAAATGGAGCTTTATAGAGACACGGATAACAAAGGACGGTCATGAGAATTCGCAAACATCAAAAGAGTCGAACCTAACAACGAATTTCGACCATTGTCGACTATCAGGACCTGGCTCCGTGCGCGCTCCCCAATTAAGCTCCAAGTGGAGCTCTCTGTCTTTCCGAAAATGTCCACCGGGATCTCCGACTTCGAAAAGACATTCGACAGGAAATGTGGAAAATATTGCCTCAAAAATTTTCTTCGTTTTTTAATAACTTACTCAATTGCAAATGACAATTCACCATTTTTATTTCCATTGAATATCTCCTGTTAAAATTAATGTTTTGACGGTACAATCACGATGGGCAAGCAATGAGCGCAGCCATGTTCTTTACTGTTACATATTTATTTATTCAAAATCTACAGCTTGCTTCCCTATTGATTTTTTGTTTTCTCTAGAAGAAAATTATTGTGCCGGCGTTGTCTCTCTGTCCGCACATGTTTCTGTCCGCACTTTTCCCGTCCGCCCTCAGATCTTAAAAACTACTGAGGCTAGAGGGCTGCAAATTGGTATGTTGATCCTCCACCCTCCAATCATCAAACATACCAAATTGCAGCCCTCTAGCCTCAGTAGTTTTGATTTTATTTAAGGTTAAAGTCAGCCATAATCGTGCTTCTGGCAACGCTATAGGATACGTCACCACCGGGCCGTGGCTGAGTTTCATGGGCCACGGCTAAGAATTTCATGGGCCGTGGCTGAGGCCACCACCTGACCGTGGCAAAGTTTCATGGGCCGCGTCTGAAAGTTTCATACAGCATTATACGCTGTACAGAAAACTCGCTTGCGCGAAAGAAACTTCGGCGCATTTTTTACTTGTTTTTTTATAATAATGATACTAATAATGTGCTTAATTGCCATAGCTAAGGTGTGTTCTGACGTCTTACTTGGTGTAAATACTTTATATTCTTCTTCTTTCGACCTTATTACTCCCACTGTATAGCAGGGTCGACCGTTCGAGTCAACTTTCTCCATCTATTTCTATTCCTTGCATCTTCTTCCTCCAGTCCCACCTCACCCATATCCCTCCTCTAGTATAGTCAAATATCTACTTATTTATGGAAGCATGCATTCTAAATCCCCGTTGTACACGATATTTGCATTTCACTAAACGATAATTAATTGATAAAGGAATCATGTGAAATCTTCAGTGAAAACTTTGTAGAAACTCGGAGTCGGTTAACTTGATCTTAAATGCTGGGACGTTCACATAAGTCCATGACATTTTCATCCTGTCATCGCAATGGCGAAAGTTGCTGAATGTCACGTTAGGGTTCATTCTCTTGTATATATTCCTGTCTGATTCAGGTTCTTTACTTGGAATCGAAATAAACCCTTCTTTCACAAATAAAGTTATTAAATTTGTAATAATTGGCTCATTACGAAAGTTTTGTCACCTTTACGCATGTGGAGATGAGTTGATTACGATTTTGAGGACAGAACCGCAAATCGAGAGGAATGTGTAACGCTGCATTTAAACCAAGAGTCACTGGTTAGAACTTGACTGGCGCAGGTGCGTTTATCAATTATAATTACCCTTTATTAAGTTCGTGCGTTTGTATGCATGTGTGTGAGTAAAACAGTAGGTATGTCTAATAAGAATAGTGGGGTCTTTTGTTTTCTTATTATTATTATTATTATTATTATTATTATTATTATTATTATTATTATTATTATTATTATATATGTATGTATGTATTATTTATATATATATGTATATATATATAAATATATGTATGTATGTAGGCTATGTATGTACGTATGTATGTATGTATGTATATATAATGATGTCATTTGGATGTAAATCGTCATAAATCATCGAGAGGAATTGTCTGTTTCTGGCTTCTGGAGTTCACGTCCCGGCCATGTCTGCTTCATGTAAGTTAAATCTCAACTGGAAGTTGTTCGTCCAAGAAAGAAGCGAAAAATAAACCGAAATCCATTCAACTGGACTCAGCTCATTTCTCCAAGATTAACAATGAAACGGAGTCAGGAGCTTTGCTGGAAACTGAGTTGATTAAGTAAACTAATTGAGTGTTTTCTTTAACTTAGCGTCGCAAGTTCAGTGAGGCGCAGAAGTCAAATAATGTTCTGCAGGCATCGTCGATGCTTTTGACTTTGTTTATGGTTTTGTATTGAGCTCAGAAATCAATCAACAGAAGATAGGGGAAGACTCTAGTAGACCTCTGTAAGAGTTTCCTGCAGAACACCTAAACCTATAGTAGAGCTTCCTAACATCATATACTTTATCCTTTTGGAATGGCATTATGCTTTTAGGTTTTAAATGGGGAAATGAAGGAACTCTGATTCCAGAACATTTCAGATGTCTGGATATTTGTTTGCCATACATCGAGTTTGTCGAGCAGGACGTTATCCTCAAGAACACAGAAAAGTGAAATGCATAGAATATTCAACTACCATAAAAATCTGTTCGTTACATTTTACATTTGACTTCTGTGGCAAAGATCAAGTATTACTTTGACATTCAGGGACTTCTATAATATATACATCTCGTGCATATATAACTAACTCATTATGAAAAAGCAAACAGTGCTTATGGATACAACTGCATGAGAATTATATATAGAAATATGAACGAATGCCGCCGTATATAAATAATTATATATTTATTTGACTTTTAATATAAGATTATTATCACAGTTGAACATAGATACAGAAGGATATATTATATATTATATTATATTATATTATATTATATTATATTATATTATATTATATTATATTATATTATATTATATTATATTTATATGTGTGAGAGTGTATTGGTGATATACTTGAAAACGAAAGCTTATACTGTAGCTCTTGTTTTTACCCCCAAAAAAACCATATTGCCGCTGTGCTACAAAACATCAAGTCAAAAAATGGCAAACCCAAATATCCATCCCGGTACAAAACGGAAAACGCAGTTGAAGATAACAAATAGAAAAAAAAAATAAAGAAGAAAAAAACAATACGTCATATGAGGCAAATTAGAGAAAATTGGAAGCGAGGAAAACTGTAAAAGCTTTCGATGGAAAAATGCAAAACATGACGCAGCAAAGGGGAGGGGAGAGACCAGAAAGAACAGACCACGAAATAGGTAAAGATTCAAAAAGGAAAAGAGAGGGTTGGGGATGGAAATGAAGGCGCCAGGAAAAAGACCCACGTAATGAAATGGAGACAGGGAGGAGCGAAGAACGCGCCCGCATGGTGTTAAGTGCTCGCAGGGGAAGAGCGAGCAAGCAAGCAAGCAAGCAAGGAAGGAAGCACGCGAGTGGTTCTGTCTGTCTGTCTGTCTGGCTGATTGTCAGTTTGTCTGACTGTCTGTCTGTCTGACTTTGTGTTTATCTGGTTATCTGTCTGTCTTGTCTGTCTGGATATCGGTCTGTCTGACTGTCTGTTTGTCTCTTTGGCTGCCTGGCTGTTTGTCTGTCTGACTGTCTACCTGTTTGTATGTCTGTCTGTCTGACTGTCTGTCGATGTGACTATTTGTTTTGTCTGTATGTCTGTGTCTGTCTGACTGTCTACATGTTTGTACGTCTGTCTGTCTGACTGTCTGTCGATATGACTATTTGTTTTGTCTGTCTGACTGTCTACCTGTTTGTACGTCTGACTGTCTGTCGATGCGACTATTTGTTTTTGTCTGTCTGTCTGTTTGTCTGACTGTCATTCTTTCATTCTGACTGT
>NC_089797.1:11797894-11820394 GCF_040412425.1 Macrobrachium rosenbergii
TATTCAAGTATTTAGATAAATTCTCATATGGCTGCCTGTAAAAAAGTAGTACTGGTATGTCTACTATGTCTGTATGTATTTATATACATTCTTATGCTTCATAGCGTTGATTTTTTACGTTTATCGGTAATGAATTTTTTTTAATAATAATAGGTCATTCTAGCCAGTGTGATACTTGTGACAACACTTTGTCTCCGAGCATGAATTTCACCCATTAATTTTAAATGCAGTATTAGGATTAGTGTACTTGAGTTTCAAAGAAATTATGTATCACCGGACTGTGCTCTACAAATGTATGATTTACCTAATCGCCACGCTTCTTAAGAAATTAAAAAAAAATTATATGGATGAAATCGATTCCGAATCAGACAAAATATCGTGCTTTCGTGCAAAGCTGTCAAATACAAGGGTTAGCAATATATAATAGAGCCTTACTTGGGTAGATGAGTATACCAAGAATCCTTCAGCGCTATTATATTTTGTCTGACACTATGTGGCAAGTATACTACATTTTTTGGTCTCAATTTTCTTTCTGAGGGGTATATTCAGGAACATTTTCCTCTTTACCTTGTAGGAATTGCCCGATTCTCAAGTGAAATATATCTCATTTCGTTATCGGCTTTATTTTTTTTCCTAATTTTATGTTCTTATTTCTCCTAACTTCTGTAGATGAAAAAATATTAACATACTTGCTCTATTTAATATTGTAAGGGTCCTAGAAAATGTTTTCAGTTAAACTGAGTGCTTTCAGAGGCACTACCAAAGTGTTACTGATTTAGGTGAAATTCTTTCTTGATGAAAGCAGTGAAACCCTGATGAAACACTGAAACCCTGATGAAACACTGAACTTAGAAACCTTTTAAAATCGATAGCATCTTCCTTCTCTGTAATGCTGTGCTGTCTTCAGACCTGGCATAATTAAGAATAGTAAGGTTCTTGTGACATCAACCTGTGGACCAATTGCTATAACAAGTTTAAGCCATGTTTTCACTGACTGCGTAAAATTTGTAGATAGAATGTTTTTCGTTGGTGTTCTTAAAACAGTAGGTTGAATAAAAACGCATTTTGGAATTAAACTGGTTTGCTTATGAGTTTTGCTCTGAACTCAGAAGTCGAATACTAGGAAGAGGAAAGGATTCGAGTGGACAGACTGAACTGCGTTGTCTGCAGTGAAGGCTTCAGAAAAAATTTCTATCGGCATTTCATACATATGACATTAAATACTACAGTCTTAAAGGCTGGTGCTATGTAATTAGTTTGTCAGTATTGTTATAGTGCTAAAACCACACATTAGTGAAACAATGGTTATTTTGAGGTCTGTGGTGATTATGTGGAACTGAAAGCTAGTTTCAGAAGCTTACTAAATTTCGTCAATTGGAAAAGGATTTAGTTTGAATTTGCCCCCCCAAAAAAATAAACTTTAGACTTAAGAAAACCAGAGAATGATCCACAGAAAAACCCAAGAGAAGACCTTAGAAAGTTTTTTTTTATTTTGCATGCGTCTTATTCCATGTGTTTGCTTGCGAGCGTATTCACACGCTTTTTATATATATATATATATATGGCCATAATCACATGCGACTGTATGTGTGTGCGCGCGCGTAACTTTTTCTGCACGAGGTGAAACACAAAGAAGGGAAAATGATGCACCAATAACACGCACAGGATGTTGTGAAGTTTAGAGGTGCGACTGAGTTATTAGAGGGGCCTGGAGCCTCCATGAGAGATGGGGAGGGGGAATGGGTGGGGGAGAACGGGGTGATGAGTGGGGTTGGAGAAAGAGGCATCACAGAGATGAAGTGGAGGAGAGGAGGAGGAGGAGGAGAGGAACGGAGGAAGAGGAGACGGGAGGGGGTGGTGGGGCAGGAGGACTTTTGTGGGGAAGGGGGAGTGGGGGTGTGGGGGAGCATAGCAGTGCCACGAAATAACGAAGCTAATTCGGGAGTGTGTTTGTCTCTCTCTCATGCCAAACTCTAATGATTACGATTTTACTTGCAAATCATTTGATTGGATTTGTTGTCCCATTTGTCCCTCTTGGGATTCGACGCGGGAATGGAGAGCGGAGGGCAGGGTCTGATTGGAAACTGCCACTCCAATCAGCCATCTATATACATGGCTCCATTCTTTTCGATTCTCGCATGCTTTTTTTTCCTACCTTTTATTTCTTTTGTGTTACCTTCTTTTTGTTCCTCTTTTGTGCCCCGTTTTCTTTCTGCAGCTTTTCACTGTCCTGCCAAATTCTTTTTATTGCGAGTCTATGTTTTATGGCACTGTCTCCCTTTTATCTCGTTCCGCTGAAGCCTCTTCGCTTCTTTCTTTCTCTCTTTTGAAGGATTATGATCTTCTTGAGTCTCTTTCCTTATGTTTCTCTATTTATCACTCCTTTTTTTTTTTTTTTGCAATTGGCAGTGTCTCTGATTTTCATCTCACGTAGCATGTGTGTTTTCCCGAGTCCCCGAATTTGTCTCACTAGCCGTCGCCAGTATTTCATATTTATTTGTATTCATTTATCGATTTGTCATTATACATCTGCTTCCTTTATTACTTCATCATCTACATTCATTAGATTCCTTTCTAATTTAATTGCATTTCAATAAACTCGAAAAACTGGAACTTTTCATGATTTGTCTGTATATGGTTTCAGTTTACGCTATAATTTGGGTTTCAGAGGTGAAAAAAGATTTGTAAGCTCTCTCTCTCTCTCTCTCTCTCTCTCTCTCTCTCTCTCTCTCTCTCTCTCTCTCTCTCTCTCTTATGTAAAATGTTATCTCATTCTTCCATTACCTTTAAATTTCCATTTCTTCTCAGATGACCTACTCATATCAAAACACTGATCAATCATTTAACACACGCCAAACTTTTTACCACTTCTGTTTATCTCCAAAATTCTCACCCTGTTAATTCTTCTAGTGCACCATACGCATATTGTTTTTTATTTACATTCAGCATCCAACTTCACTTCCATAAAGGAGAGTCGGCCCAGGGGTTCCCTCACAAACTCCCACTATATATGGTTTCTATAGACTCTTCAAGTTTCTTTCCATTCTTTTGCCAAATATTTTGCTAGCATCGTTGCTTCTCCTCTCCTGTGACTCGCCTCTTCTCTCATCCTACCATCTTATGGTATATTTGCTACTAAACACTTACGGGAAACTACTGGTTTCATTCTTCTATCCTCCATACTAACATTCAAGAGACCCTTGTAACCTTACTCTTGCTCACAACGTTGTCCTTTCTCAGCCACTTTCAAACGCCTTTATTGGCCTTTGTAAGTCTGTAACTTCTCTCCACTCTTCCCAGTCAGCATTGCGTCACCTGCGGACATCAGCCATTCCACACATCATTTACGACTCGCTTGAGGGATAATACGAGGTCAGCGAATGATGGTAAACTTACTAGTTTAGAGTAGCTGTTATATTTTGTTATTTTATTTATAGCAATGGTATCTGTGAATGCCACTGAATAAGAAAGACAGGATTTCATTGATTTTTACCAGAAGGATATTTTCTTGTAATTGGTAATTAGGATGATTGGTTGATTATTGGGAGGTTTCTGTCATAAGCTAAAAGGTCCATCGCGCTATTTTCAATAAGAAGACGGAAAAAATAGTAAACTCTCTCTCTCTCTCTCTCTCTCTCTCTCTCTCTCTCTCTCTCTCTCTCTCTCTCTCTTTTCCAGGCTTTAAAACAAAAAAAAAACGCTGTCTGATGAGGTTAATTCATGTCGTAAACGACAGAGGGTTTCAGTGTTATCTGAAAATCAGATTTTTTGAATATGCATCAATTATATAAATGGTAAGAATTTGCTATAAAAAAATAAGAAACTCTCTCTCTCTCTCTCTCTCTCTCTCTCTCTCTCTCTCTCTCTCTCTCTCTCTCTCTCTCTCTCTCTCTCTGAAATGGGAAGGCTGGCCTGCCCGGCCTGCTGTTTTTGAAGACAGCTAACTCAGCCGCACAACAGTCGATCAAATTTTTTTTGATATTGATTTTCGATAATTTGCTCATTTATAAGAAACTATGATGGAAAAGAAAAGTAAGTAGCTCTCGTAGAATTGTAGACTCCAGTTTTAATTAAGAGGGACCCAAAGGCCTTGTTATTTTAACATTTTCAACAGTAATAAAGAGCATTTACTGCACTATTACTGCAGTCAGTTCTAATATAATGTTTCTTATTATTATTATTATTATTATTATTATTATTATTATTATTATTATTATTATTATTATTACGAAACCAGCGAGCCACATTGGTAGATTCGCACAGCGCTCACCTGAAAGATTTGTTCTTAAATGAGAGATTAAAGCTGATGTGAGGTAAAGTTAAAGAAGCTGGACAGCATGGCAAGAAGAGAGTAAAGGGACCACATGAATATTAGTAGGCAGAAAGCAATGCATCTAGGATTGAAGGGACGCTGTAAAGATCCTATAGTACCAACCACTGAATTCAGATGTGTCTGGGAAAGGGGAACAATACAAAACACTAAGTTTCAGGTTAAGGGAATCTTTAAAATTTAATTTCAATACAAAACTGATATGAAAATTAAACCTAATATGCCAAATATGAACAACAAATTCATAAAATTTTTATTGCTTTCTACAGTATTATGTAGAAATTACAAAAAAAAAAGCTGTGACGCTTTAGCAAGGTAAACAGTTCAAAGTTCGATGTAAAAGAAAGAATGCTTGTAAAAAAATAAGACCGAGTAAATGATATTTAAAAGAAAATTCTCCCTGTAAATGGAAATTACATTCCATACAAGGAAAGTCAACTTATTTACGTAATTACAAATAATAATAAGTATAACTCTTCGGTTATTATTATTATTATTATTATTATTATTATTATTATTATTATTATATCAGTAGATGAAAGCTATTCACATGGAACAAGTATACAGGGGCCATTGACATGAAATTCAAGCTTCCAAAGAATGTTGGTTTCATCCTCCCACCGCAGGCCCCACACTGCAGCAGTAACTGATCATGATACAGAGCCCGCGACACCTGAGTGGCAAGCCACGACACTAGCCACTACACCAGCGACGTAGGAGCATAAATATTATACATCCACGTACAAATTCCACTACAAGAATGCTTCCACCTGCTTTAAAACAATGCGGTTGCGATACCTGTTAACTCCACTCCAGCTCATCCCCGTAAATTCTCCGATCCCGCAGTGATGCGGTTGTAATTCAGTAATCTGACCTTTCAAAAGACTCTGATATGCTGACCTCCTTATCACAACCCCTGCTGACCTTCTAATAATGCAGTGCGTTACTCATGCATCCATCTTCCCACGTTATTGGACTCTAAGCACTAGAGAGAGAGAGATGGGTCACTCCGTCTACCTGTTTCTCTGTCTAATATCAGTTCGTTTTAGATTGATTATTGAACGAGAAAATCAATAAGGACAAAGACATTCTTTAAAAGGAAAGTCTTAATCTTGAAAAATCGATCTTTGTTCTGACTGCTAAGTGACTGCAATGAATAATACTTACTCTGCAAGTGACGAAGGAAACTACTCAAAATCAGATTTATAATCTGATTAAATATCTAGATATAAATGAAGTTAAATTACATACGTAAGTGTATGCTGGCATAAACGATAGAATAGATACAGCACTCTGCGTCATTTACTTTCTTGTTACAAATGCCAGGATGCAATTACCATCAATAGAATATCTTGCGCCATTCAAGTCTTTCCACAGACAGCAGGAGGCTGAAATTAACTTTTAATAAAAATCGCTAACTGTAACGACAAAATAAGCGATTCAAATATCCTAGATTCCCATGCAGGTACTTCAAAGTGTAAACAGCTTTTTTTGAAAAAAAAAAAAAAAAAAAAATTCCTTAAGGAAATTTATAGAATTTTTTTCATTCGTATCCAGGTCACTCTGCTAACAGAGAGACAGGTAACCAGACAGAGACGGACAGACAAAAAATTTACCAAGAACATAACTTCCTCTCTAGAAATCAAAACTTAGGTAAAAGACAGAATGAAGTTATCCCGTACTGCACCTACTTCCTGAAGGCCTTAAGGCACCCGTACTTGGGGTGTTGTATAACTTCTTTGCTGAAGAAAGGAGCAGCATAGGATACGGTAGGCCTGGCAGAAGAATATTTCAAATCTGTCGTGGTTGAAAGAAGCCGGTAAAGGAGTATTTCCACCTACAGGATAAAAAATAGCGTCTGCCAAGCACTGGACTTGATATATCTTGGCGAAGCATTCACGCTATATGTTGATATTTAGTTTGAAAGAGCAACAGATACAACTGTTTGATTTTGCCGAGGCAACTATGCACACCGTGAGCGAGAGTACTCAGCAGTTATTCATACATTCAGTTATTCTTTTTAAGAAGCGCAGCTCCAAAACAAACACAGTTTTCTTATTAAAAACTAATAACAACGAGAGAGAGATGTCAGTGGGAAACCAGAGGCGTGAGCCGTGTGATCTAGGATTTTCTGTCATCGAAACCTGTGTATGGAAAGGTTCTCGCAGCGCCAATAACAAGGCAGTCTGATACCGATTGTCCTTTATTTCCTTCAAAATGTGTTTGTTCATACATGAAACCCACAAAACACACACTTATGCATATGTTTCTTCATGTTCCATGTATGAGCGAATAGATTACCTGAGAGAACTTCATGACAAACGGGAAAAGAAAAACTCGAGAGCACAAACAAACTAAGAACTTTATCCTTTCGTAGTATTACATTTTTTTCAAATACAAATGAGAAAACGTCCATATCGAATTGAATTGAATATAGAATTTAGGCCAAAGGCCAAGCACTGGGACCTATGGGGTCATTCAGCGCTGAAATGGAAATTGACAGAAAAAGGTTTGAAAGGTGTAACAGGAGGAAAACATCGCAGTTGCACTATGAATCAATTGTTAGTGGAGGGTGGAAATGATGGAAGAAAGAGAATATGAAAGGAGGTATAGTAAATGGAGCGATAGGGGTTTTAGCTAGGGGCCGAAGGCACGCTGCAAAGAACCGGGGAAAACGTCCATATCGAACAGCTACACGAGGCCATTAACATATAAATCAAGCTCCCACAGGACTGGAAGAAGTAAATAATAAGTAAAGGACAGAAGAGATAATAATACCTTCCTGAGAGGAAAAACAAGTTTGCAAAACAAACAAATAAAGAAAGGGAAACCCGGATGAGACACGACCGAAAAAAAAAAAATGTCGCTATGCTACCGTACCGAAACCCATCATAAATAACGGAGGAAAACACAAGAAAATAAAAATCGACACAGACAAGTCTGCGAAGGAGATTAATAGCTTATTCTCCCGGACGAGACGAGAAAAAGAAAAAGAAAAGGAGTGTGAGATAGAGAGAGAGAGAGAGAGAGAGAGGGAGGGAGGGAAAAAAAGCCAAACAATATGTTGCCGCCAACTATTGACAGAAGCATCCGGGGCGAGTTTCAATAAAATGGAATTTGGGGGATATAATTGAATTACTACGGAATACAGCCCTCATGTGTATATAACTCCGTAACAACACATTCCAAAAAGCGGGATTTCATTTTAACCAAAATAACAGTTCGAAAATTGGACACATCTCTGATAAAGTGCTCCCGACTGAAAAACTCATTATTGAAACTTAGTAGGGTTGTTTTTTTATTGATGAATAACAAATAACACCCGCTTCATTATTTAGAGAAAAGGAACGTGAGGCCAACGACAGTCGCTTCGTATAGTTTTTGTCACTGAACTACAGTAGGGACTTGATTCGGTGTTTGGGGAGCCGTCATGACATATATATACTTCATCTGAGTGCCTGTTTGTGCGTATACATGCTCTGATGCTCTGACACAGTTGGCAAGGCTTTCGTTTACTTTTGGCACTTTTAGCTCAGTTTCCCATATCGGTTTGGAATTCATCTTTGCATTTTTCATCTTCGAGTGTAATTTATTGTGCTCGTTTTGCTTCATCGATGACCGACAAACTTGAATTTTCTTCTTTTATTCCATAATTTGGCAATTCTTGTAACTACCTGTTATTTGTATCAGTTGATGGTCATAAATTACCAATTTTAACTTAGCCAGGTAATCCTGCAATATTCAGTTCTCTTTCTGGTGTGAAATTACAGAATATAAGATTCTTTGAGAGACATGTATTTCTTTAAACATGGCATTAACAGAAATATTTTCAGTCTCAGGAGAGGAAAATACCCGTAGGGAGGTAGTGCCGTCAGTGCTCCTCATGCGGTGCAACGTAGGCATTACTTAAGGTTCTTTGCAGCGTCCCTTTGGTCCCTAGCTACAATCCTTTTTATTCCTGTTACTGTACCTCCTTTCATATTCTTTTTCCCTACATCGTACTTTTCACCCTCTCCTAAAAATTGTTTCATTGTGCAAAGGTGAGGTTTTTCCTCCTATTACACCTTTAAAACCATCTTTACTCTCAAATTCCCTTTCAGTGCTGAATGACCTCGTGGGTCCCAGTACTTGGCCTTTGGCCTAAATTTTATATTCCATTCCATTCCAGGCGAGGAAAAATATAAATAATTCATAACGGATTATTACTCCGGTTATCGTATCCAAGTGTGGTCATGCCAACCTAATTCATAATCATTTCCACAAATCAATTTAGTAGCCATTATGAGTGGTCAGTTCCCAGGGGGAAATTCTAGCTTCATTGGCATGTGACCCAAGTGATTTCAGCAAAAATGACAGAATGGTTTTCCTTATTTCTAGGTGTAGTGGCAATTGCAGGAATGTGAAATCACGCGTTCTCTGGTCGTTTTAATCGTACTTTTGGTGAAAAATAACCAGAAGATTTGTGATCCGTAAATAATACAATGAAGAGGTTCGAGTGCAGCATAATGTCCCTGAAGACATTCCTTGAAATAGTAATGGCTTTATAATTCAAAGGGACATTGACGCATTGGATAGATTGTGACGTCACAGCTTCCTGAAAGGAAATATGCAACGGGTAATGTCAAATCCATCTAGGAGGAGATAGTAGTCACGTGATGTCGCAGCCGTGTGGCAGAAGATAGTTATTTTTTGACATCAAAGTCCCCTGGACGATGATGATCTCCGAACGACGTCCTAGTCATTGATATACATTGCGCATGCGTTAACACGTAGCATCTTTATAAGCAATGCGTGACTGCATACTTTACTGTGTGTTGATCTTGAGCAAGATCTTGACCTCATGGTAAAATATATCAAACGGATTGTACAGAGAGTCGAAGAAGTGTTTCTTCGTAAGTTCTTATCTCTCAGAACTAATAACTGCAGTCATAAGCTCCTATTTCTCGGGATAAGTGACAGGTAATGAATTCTTTTCTCGGCGTCAATAACTACAGATACGATCAAGTTTCTGTGTGTGTAGGAGGCAGTGACTGATAAGTATCTCCCTTTGAATCAGTAGCTAAAAATAACCTCCTCACTGTTGTAGTCAATGACTTTAGTTTAATGCCTGTTTTCTCGAAGTCAGAGAATATCGATAAACTTATCCTTCTTGGATGTAGTGATTATAGATCGACTTATCTCTTAGGATCAGTGTCTGTAGAAATGCTGCTATCTATCGGAGCCAGTGACTCTGGATAAACTGCTATCTTTCGGATTCATTGGTATCAGATAAATTCTGAACTCTCAGGATCAGTGACTGTAGACAAACTCCTGTCTCATGAAATCAGAGGCTGTAGCTAAAATCCTGGTTCTCGGAATTAATTAGTAACTATAAATAAATTCATTTGTTTCGGAGTCAGTGACTGTAGATAAACTTCTGTCTCTTGAAGTCAGTACTGTGAATAAAAATGAACATAGAATGAACGTAGAACTCTTGAGCAGCATGTTAAATTGTTGAATCACTAACCTTTTTCATCTTTTTAAGTTTCAAATCTTATTCTCTTGCTAAAGAATAGTGGCGTCAATCACTTAAGGTGTTCATGAAGTCGCAGCTGGGTAAGGAAAAAAAAAAGAAATGAAATCAACGAACCATTAAGCAAAAGAACCAGATTTTTCCTCTCTCTCTCTCTCTCTCTCTCTCTTTATTCTTTTACTTTCCCCCTGAATATCAAATTACTGTATTGGCGACATTAGAGAAAACAAGTATAGATTGAGAGAGAGAGAGAGAGAGAGAGAGAGAGAGAGAGAGAGAGAGAGAGAGAGAGAGAGAGAGAGAGTTTAATTTTGTACCGAACTTATCAAGTTTCAAAAGAAAGGTGTAAATCAGATCTTGCGCCACTTTCCAGTAATCCTGTGAGTATGTCTTATATCAGATGATGTCTTAGTGGATGAAAATATCGTTACAAATATCATTCAGCAATATTTTCATCCCCAAGTTGTCAGAATTTGTAGTCGCTACGGAAAAAACGTCGAACCTGAGGTCAGAAACGTGACCAAACTTATTCTAGATATTTTCTAGTTACAATATCGTTTTTGATGAGAGAGTTAAGAATTATCAGCGGTAATGCGGACAGACTCAAGGACAGACACTTGACGGAACGAAAGATGAGAAAAGAAAGGAAGATCACGCCTTGTCGAGACGAGCAAGTGACCGAAATCATTTGACAGCTTCATCGCCAGAGAGAATAGGAAAGAAAGAGAAAGAGACAGACAGATAGACGGACAGAAAGAGAGAGAGAGAAAGAAAGGGGACGTGTGAGAGAGAGAGAGAGAGAGCTCGAACGAGAAACTCAGACGAAAATGTTTGAAAATCGCCTCTTTTTCCAGGCGCTAGGCGTGTTTGTCTAATTAATTTTTAATGAGAGAGAGCGTTCATTCCAGGCTAAAATTGCAATCAATATTTGTACCGGGAGTTGATTATGTCGTCTAGAGAGATATCAACTCGGGCCTTGGAAAGAAATTCGCTGATGATTAAAGAAAAAATGGAGGAAAAAGGGGTGAGATCGACGATGAGTAGTATCTGTCATTTTGCCCCTTCGTGTGATCTTCAGAACTCAGTTTATAATTTCATTCTTTTCTTTGTTTCTTTGATGATGATTTTATTATTGCTGTGCACACACAAACACACACTACATATATATATATATATATATATATATATATATATATATATATATATATATATATATATATATATATATATATATATATATATATACATATATGTATATATATATATATATATATATATATATGTTTATATATACATATACACACCACACACACATCATACACTTATATATACTGTGTATATATATATATATATATATATATATATATATATATATATATATATATATATATATATATATATATACATATTTATTTATATATATATATACATATATAAATATATACTGTATATATATATATATATATATATATATATATATATATATATATATATATACACAGAGTATATACACATATAAGCGGTGGTAGTAAAATTATTACCCGGACAATTCTGTCCTGCGAAGTGTCATTGTCATTGGTTTGAGGCTCTGGTACAGAGGAGTGGCTATTGGAATGGTGCTTAATTCCTTAGGAGAGGAACTGGTCTATAAATAATGGATAAACTCCTCCCTGCGTAGGTCGATTAATGAGAAATGATATACAGTACATATACATACATATATATGCATATATATACATATGTTTTTATATGTACATATGTAAAGTGGTTGTATGTGGTACGATTTGGACATTGCTGCTCCAGAAAGTAACAATGCCATGGGGTACAGATATATTGTACCTCAAGAAAGGATTGTGCCTCCAGTGGTGAAAGGAAATACCTAATGAACGACTGATTGGCATCCTACGCTATAGCCAAGTGCAGTCATGCTTCTCACTCCTGTGGGATGCCTGGAAAGAATAATATATTCCCACCACTCTTTGTGTTGTACAGTATGAGTCTGCTCACACTGCCAAGGTCAATGGGTCTGCAGTTCCCTCAAACCATCTTAGCTAACAGTGGGGGTGGCTCCCAAGAAACGAAAGGACAACCTTTACTACCACATTTTCACTTATCTACAGAGAAGGTTCACCAGCAGCTTATTTAACCTCTCCACACCCACAGCTCTGTTCATCTAACTTTTCGTTGAGACCCATATATGTACCTGTATATATATATATATATATATATATATATATATATATATATATATATATATATATATATATATATATATATATATAATGTGTGTATATATATATATATATATATATATATATAGTATATATATTTATATATATATATATACATATATATATATTGGAACGAAAAATGGCTACGGGAACACAACTGTCATCCTAAACTCAGAGACAACGACGCTAAAATATAATGATAATCATTGGAATCGCGTTTCAGAAAAACCGAGTCCGCTAAATCACAGAATAACTTGTGAAATCACGCTGGCAGTCTGTATAAAAATTACAGAGGAAGACCTCGCAGAAAAGATATCGCCTGTCATTTCTTTCTGAGAGGAGTTATGCAATCTGGAGTCTTTTTTCGTAAGCAATAAGTTTTCTTAGTGACGAGCTGTTCCTGAATTAATTGTCTGGTTCTTATTATAACGAACGCTGAGTCACCTATCACATCGAGTTGAACTGACATCTGTTGTCTCATCTCAGATTAGTAAATGGTGTACGAAAATGGTGTCAAAGACTTTTCTGTATCTATCACAGGGGGGGGGTATATTACCAGGCGTTGTCTGTGCTCTGGTCTCCTAACTGTAATAAGCAAAGCCCTTTTGGCCATGTTTCGTCCCAGAAGGGATAGATCACTGTGTATTTTAAGAAACTGTTATGTAAGACTGTATATCTTGTTTCCTTACACGAAAGTCTTTGTGAAAATCAGCTCATTTCATCGTAAATGTCTGGGAAAAATTAGTATCAGTCAAGTCTAAGTCTAGGAAATATTTTTAATTGAATTAATTTCATTGTTGCAATGACGCCGTGCAACATGCTCATATCTATGTTAAAAGTTTTTGTTAAAGTTTTTTTTTTTTTGCAGTCGAATACTTTCAGTAGTGAAATGAAAGTAAGAAACTGGAATTTTCCTCTTAACAAAAGGAATCAGCAGTCTTCTGGAATAAGAAGTGGAAATCTAAGCAGAGCTAAGTTAAAGAAGCTGGTCAGCAAAGTTTGAAAGGGAAAACATGAACGAATGAAAAAATAGGATGATGAAAGCACTTCACCTGCTGGCTCTATGATCTTTACCTACAGTGTATGGCATGGGGCGAACTGTATGCAATAACCGTATTCAAAAGGAGAGATGAAAAATACCGCGCTTTTTTTTTTTCAAACAGCTGTACCCCGCCACCCTTTCATTTTTGCGGAATCGGACGCTAATCGGCCCATATATCATTGCGTGACAGAGCCTGGTATTATTTGTTTAAGGGTTTAGTTGCTTCATAAATTAGAGATTGGTCGATTTGCAGGAAATCCTTTGATCTCTCTCTCTCTCTCTCTCTCTCTCTCTCTCCCAGTTAGAGATTGGTCGATTTTCAGTAAATCCTTTACTCTCTCTCTCTCTCTCTCTCTGTCAATTAGAGACTGGTCGATTTTCATTAAATCCTTTACACTCTCTCTCTCTCTCTCTCTCTCTCTCTCTCTCTCTCTCTCTCTCTATATATATATATATATATATATATATATATATATATATATATATATATATATATATACATACATATATAGAGGTTGGTCGATTTTTAGTAAATCCTTTACACACACTCTCTCTCTCTCTCTCTCTCTCTCTCTCTCTCTCTCTCTCTCTCTCTCTCTCTCTCTCTCTCTCTCTCTCAATTAGAGTTTTGTCGATTTTCAGTAAATCCTTTACACACACACTCTCTCTCTCTCTCTCTCTCTCTCTCTCTCTCTCTCTCTCTCAATTAGAGTTTGGTCGATTTTCAGTAAATCCTTTACACTCTCTCTCTCTCTCTCTCTCTCTCTCTCTCTCTCTCTCTCTCTCTCTCTCTCTCTCTCTCTCTCTCCATACACGTTTCATCTAAAACTTGCTGAAGATAATTAATTTCTAGCATTGCTATCTGAAGTAGCTGTGAACATCAGTAAATAGAAGACTGGTCGAAAAATTTATCAGTGTCACGTGAATGTACTTAACAAAAAAAATTTGTTTTTATATCGCTTACTATGACCATACTCTATCACCTATCATTTTATGTTACATGACAAACTGTAGAATTGCCATATCGTTTTGGGTTAAATAGTTTTGACATTAGACTCATCCACAAACCTGTCAAGAGAGATTCCCTAGTGGATAAATTGACTGCTTTGTTTGTGGCTTAATATTTGAGTATTTTTGTGTGTGTGTATATATGTATATATATATATATATATATATATATATATATATATATATACATATATTATGTATAAAGTGTGTGTGTGTGTGTTTTTGTGTATCATAATAATAATAATAATAATAATAATAATAATAATAATAATAATAATAAAATTCACGTTCCATGCAAAGTAACGGTTAGCCTATGGATGGAGAATTCATTGTTCTATATTGACGTCGTCCAGTCGGGGAACAGCCCCTCTTACCCCTTGCCTCTATATAAGAATGGATAGTGAAAGGTACCTCGATCCGAGTTCCTCACGGTACGTACTGTCCCTGTCGACCCTTCTGATAATACCGTCGTTTTAGACAGTGTACAAATGCTTTCGTACACTTCTTATACGAATTTATGCAGAAGAAGCAATAATTATTGATTGTGTAACAAAAAAAAACTATAGCGCTATTTTCAATCCACTATTCCAATGGCGTCGCATAAATCTAAATATTGCAGCTGAAATGCATCACGTGAACGAGAAACTTGGATAAATTTATTAATTTATTTTAATCCGAAATTATGACAATTTTAATATTCATCTGTGCAATTATGAATTGGACTTTTTCATTAATGGGATTTTAAAGATGCAGTGGAATTATCTGTAAGCTTATTATGCGTACGCGTATAAATATACAGCCGAATAATATTTTGACTCGATTTTATATATTCCCTTTCGCTAAGATTTTTATCCTACTTCGTACTGAAATAGGTTTTGTGAAGCTTGATTGTTCTTGTAAGTTGGTCATCACCTTTGTATGTGTGTGTTTGTACGAGTGTGTGTTTGTGTGTTTGACATAATTCCTTCGACTAATTTCTTAACCGTCATAAAAATGAAGAGAAATAATGCCCTAGAAAGCTATACGACACCGTACTCATTCTCCTATAGAATACTCCCATATCTGGTCCATTGTCATTCTCTTGATGTGTCATTTTGTACAGAAAATAAGTCATACGTTCACTGGGGTATAAGACTAAACTAGGGACACATGACTTTATTAGTGATTCTTATACCACGACCAGAAATCATGGTGAGATGAACGTTATTATTGCTACGATTAATCATTCTGAATATCCAATATTTTTTATTCCAAGTTTTCTTTGTCGCGTCTTTTAGACTCAAGTCATCTGATGATTCCAGCAAGCTGGGGGAGGGCTTATAAGACTCTTTGTGTGTTTACAGAGATGATGTCAGCAAACCAAATGCCTCTGATCTTTTTCCTCGGTCGTTGGTGGAATATGTTTTCATGTCTGGATGTCACCAGCATTCAGAGATTCTTACCCTTTGTAAGCAACCGATCAAAGTGATGAATGCCTTACTCACCCTCAATATCAAAGCAGTTATCCAACGGTAGTGTATCATGATTTGCAGACATTTTCATCCCTTCTGAAGGAATTGTTAGCTGGCGGAAAAAATGAGCTACCACGCAAAAATTCAGTATCCTGAAAATATATGCATTCCTTCAATATAAGTAATATTTTATAGTCTTCATGAGTTTCCATGTTTGTTTTATGCCCACGAGTCGCATGTTTTCCTCTCATTTCAAACCCTCAACCATCTCAAACTATCCCCTTGAACCAGAGTTATTGAACTCGTCAACTTGAAATCATAATTGTGTTCCATGATCGTTTTAGAATTTGACTAGTACCTTAGGTATGCGACGTTGTGACAAGGTATCTTCTGTGAATGTTTACCATATACCGTTCTTCATTATTAAGTTCTTGCATTCCCATACATTTCTTTGTATCCTTACATCATTTTTCTTGGTTCGTTTTTAAGGCATTTATTATACATATAAAGGTTTTTGGGGGGTCCTCAACATTAAAAAAGAGAATAACATAATCAGCGGCCATTATGATTACAGTTAAAAAATCAGAATGCCCAAAATAGAGACCAGATAACCCAGCATATATATATATATATATATATATATATATATATATATATATATATATATATATATATATATATATATATATACATATATACATACATATACATATACATATGCGTGTGTGTTTGTGTGTGGGGCGGGTTGTGTATGTGTGTGCGTCTGTATGTGCGTGTGTGTGAGGATGTATATGGTAAATAAACGAATTTATGAATTCTTTCAACAATTTAGTATGCTTTTGTTCATAATCATTCCCTGTTTTTCCTTTTATTATCGATTGTCTGACAATTTTTATTACTCAAAGAAAACTATATTTAGTGGAATGTGTATGAAGTATATAGCATTTGAAATCAGAAAGAAATAATGAAGTATTTGTGTTCGTCATAATGTTGTTGATATATCATGTACTTAGGAACCTTAGTTTGGTCTATCGGAAACATTCATTTAAATTAATATCAAAGATTATACATTCGTGTATTAAAATAACTGACAGTGTTAATATCAAGGTTATGATCAGCAATTTAAAGTATTTTGTTATCCTTGGCTATTAGTGGCAAACTTTAGGCGCCTATATGTATGCTTCTGTTTGAGAGGTATCATAAAGCACATTAAAACTTACAAAACAAATAAGAAGTTTTAGGCTTCATAGAAATGAGTGAATGCATAGGGATGTCGTGTTTGTGCTTCTGTATGTGGATAGAGAGAGAGAGATTGAGAGAGAGAGAGAGAGAGAGAGAGAGAGAGAGAGAGAGAGAGGCTCGATGCCGCATGTTGAAATCATCTTAACGTTTAAAAAGAAAACGCATCTATTTCCTCCTGCGCATTGTAGACAGCCCTCTCTCCCAAAGCCTGAAATAGTAGTGGTAGGTTGCTTCATCAGTTCTTGATGATGAACAGTTCCTCCTCCTCCTCCTCCTCCTCCTCCTCCTCAATCCATTTCCACAAGATGTTTGTACATGTTCACTCGACTTCGACCTCGCAGTCTGGTGTAAATGTTATTTCCCTGTGACTTTTGATATCTGTTTTCATGTTTCATTTCTCTTTTATTTCCTGCCTTCTGATGCATCCTGACAGATGGGAACTATACACAGAAGAAAATTTCCATTTGTTTTATTTCCATGAGCATTTTTAAGCCATTTGATGAATACCGAAACAGAAGCAATTATGAATTTTGACAGTTGTGAGGGCTTCGACGCCGAGGATTTCAGCGTTTTCTTTTTATGCAAGGGAAAATTGGTCGTTATCAGCCGGCAGTTCTCAATTAAAGAAAAAAAAACTTTTCCAGTCTATTTCTCTAGCAGTTTGACATCCTGTGTTGCCTTGGACGTTGCATGTACTTGCAGTTCCTTCGTTCATTTGCCTTTTGCTCTTCTGCCAACGAAGAATAAATTTCTGAGTAACCGTTATTAGAAAATCATATAAGAAAAAGAAGGATTTTGGCTCTTGTCAAGTCTACGAAGGCCGTTTAAACGCACTGTAAGTTTCCTCAAACAGAGTTGCAAGAATCGCAAGAATATCGAAATAAAAATGTCATTCTCACCTGTGTATTCCCCTCTAAACAGGAAACGATATGAGTTGAAATGTCTCTAATGTGTTCTTCGAATCCTGGAAAAAAAAATTTATTTTTTGGTTCAAGTTCATTGTAATTCTGTTATAGCTGCTGATAATAGGATCGAAGCACATTATTTTATATTTCCGTCTGTAAAAGATGTTTATAATGGACTAACACCATCATCTAGTGAACTCGAACAAATATCTGGATAGGATAATTCTGCAGTCTTGATTTTGTGCAATTTTAGGATTACTGTACTTTCAGAAATTAAAACGTCTCAACGTCTGTAAACATTTGTTAGATGTTATTTTTCTTTTGTTATTTCTTACAGGCAGTTGTCTGCCCAGTGCTAAAGAACGCATACTGGTATAATCTGTAAGCACGGTCAGTTCATGAATGCATAAAAAAGAGCATTGATTGATTGATTATGGTTGCTAAAACGAGACATCTAGGTTATTGACGCCGTAATCAGGTTAAGTAGGAAAATTTTAAAAAATTAAAAGTTTCATATAGGAAATATTTAAAAATATATGTAAATATAATCATATCTGTAAATTCATAGAAACTATGTATAAGAGCAAGTAACATGGTTTATTAAGAGCGAGACACGAGCTCATGTGATGATATGGTGGAAATTCATTTACAATTCATTCTTCACTTATCGACGTGGCTATGTTTCGAAGACCAGCTCGTTAGCTCAAGCGAAAATCGGCAGCATTAGAAACTTAGTAAACCAGAACACTGAGAGTTTATTTCCATTTGTCAGAATGAATGTTTTTCATCATCTTTGTAAGAACGTCGAAGATAAAATTGTATACAATCTACGGTATTGTAAAGATATTTTGAAGTCTGTCATATTTTAATATTCATGGGTACCATTCAAGCTTAGACTAGCCGAGTGTTACTCCATGAAATCTTTATGAATATTTTGGTGTCTGTATCGGGATTTCTCATTTGATTTCATGGGTTTCAACCAAATATTTATAATATTTTAGATCGGGCTTTTTGTTCTTCCTAAGCTTGCTATAATAATCATTTGAGAGAGAGAGAGAGAGAGAGAGAGTTTGCTACTGTTGTCATTAGAGTGAACTGTTTGCTCTCTCTCTCTCTCTCTCTCTCTCTTTCTCTCTCTCCCTCTCAAGAGTGTTACTGTTGTCATTAGAGTGAACTGTTTGCTCTCTCTCTCTCTCTCTCTCTCTCTCTCTCTCTCTCTCTCTCTCTCTCTCTCTCTCTCTCTCAAACATCCGACTACGATTATGGCCTACATCTACAAGGGATATCCACAATGGACCAGGCCAAAAATTATTTTTTTTATTTGTCTGTATCCATACAGTACTTTTTTCGTTCAAAGTTTTTTCAGTGTTGTAATTTCGAACATTTGTCAAGAATGAGTAACATTCACATGCCTGAACCGCCAAGAGTACCGATGCTAATTTTGTCAAGTTCCCAAATGTATTGCATGTGGTTTAGCAGACGACAGTCAGGTTTTTTTATTTGTTTATTTGTTTTTTGCATTTTACTTTCAATTTAAAGTTTGGAGATCCGTTCAGATGACGTCATTTTAGTAGATTCCGGTGCTTCATATAAGATACATTTCCGTATGATGTGTTTGAATTTACGCGTAAATAAGAGTGATGTACTTAGCCACGAAAGCATAAAGCATAAAACCCTGGAGTGAAATTTCAAATCTAAGCATAAATAATGTAACAGCCCAAAGCGTGCGGGAGTATGAAGATATACCATACTTCAAGTCATATATGCGCGCAATCTTTAAAATAATTACTATAGTACAAGTAATATTTATGATGCATCATTATAAACAAATACAAAAATTCAAGACCAATGATCAACGTGCCCTGCTGACTTGCATCATTCATCATCTTCCAACCTTGAACAACCTCTTGTTCATCGTTTTTTTTTTTTTTTTTTTTTGTTAATTTTGTTTTCTGTTTTCCCCTTCCGCTTACATAGTCCTTTCATGCGGGTAAGTCCGATATTTTTTTTCCTCAATTCCAAACTTCGCCTTTTATCTGTTCTCTTAAATACAGATGCAAAAATTACTTACATAAATTTTGTGTGAGAATATAAGATTAGATTTTGTTTTATTTGAGAAAATGTAGAAATTTCTGGGCTTACTTTAAAAACATTTAATTAAAGCCTCAAGAATACATAGTATTTCTCCTTTTCGTTCACCGAAATGATGGAGACCCAGAAATTCTTGGTTCTCTGTTTCTGCTGTTATGAAATAAGTCTCCTTAATGGGGTCAGCTAAAATGGCTTTAATATGGCAGGCTAAAATAGCCTCTATACAATAGACTAAAATTCCTCATTCTTTGTAAAATATATAGATGGTTTTACGCAGTGGCGTCCAATGTACTGGAACCCCGAACTGAAGAAAAGAGCCCCACGCAGATGAGAGGCGAAAAAATAATCGGACGCTTGTTACCTTCTCTTGACCGCCATGTTTAGCCTGAGTTCGAAGTGTATATTAACCAGCGACTTTTAGCCTCGGGTAGGAGTTGTTCCCCGCAAGGGACACGAGCACTGACATCTTTCCCCTTAGGTCCAAAACCCCATTCCCCCCCCCCACCCATCCCTGACTGGCCACCTCCCCTCATTCCTCTACTACAAGATGTAACTTTCCCCTGGAATCTAAATTCATTCCTGAATGTATGTTATTTTGTGAGTGTACGTTTGTGTGTGCGTGCGTATGTTTGTGCATGTTTGGGGCGTAACCCCTTCCGTGCTTCTGCTCCCTTTTCTATTAGTAAGCCACAATATGGATGATTAAGAGGGGGGACATTTTTCCCTGTTCTGTGTCTCTAAATCAGGGTCGTGATCGCGGCGCTAAAACCAAGAATCGGATTCAATTTGTGTTTTGTGGAGACCTGCGGAAAAGATGACGGGAATATTATGTCATTAAGGAACAGATGGGAATCGGGCGAGGGAAGGGAAGGAAAAGGGCGATCAAGAGGGAAAGATAGAGAGGAAAAGGAGGTAGACACACACACACACACACACACACACACACACCCACACACAAACACAGACACACACACACACACACACAAAGAGAGTGAGAAAGAGAGAGATAGGATGAGAGTGATATGCAAATGAAGTAAGAGGGTTTTCCCCTTTTGCACACATATGATAGATGAGTTTTGGCCCCGAAAAGATTAAAAGAGAAAAAAGATACAAAAAAAGCAAACCTAAGCATGAGGGAATGTGGAATGGCTGAACAGCAGCAACAAGCGATGGATCTAAACACTGTTCTCCCTCCGCTGTTTAGAGATCGAAACCTGTAGAAAAAGCTGGATGAAGATTTCAACTGTATTAATTGAAATTTTATATATATATATATATATATATATATATATATATATATATATATATATATATATATATATATATATATATATATAATGTTATCCCTGATAACAGGAATTTCATTTAGGAACAAGAAGACTTTTGATGATTTATAAGTGAATTAGGTAGTGACAAAAGTATTGTGTAATTATGTCATATACTGTATTGGTTTAGGGACAGCTAGATTATTCTATACGCACATATAACATATATATATGTATAGTGTTTGTGTGTGCATATATATATATTATATATATATATATATATATATATATATATATACATACATATATATATATATATATATATATATATATATATATATATATATATATATATATATATATATATATCACATCTCACTTTCCTCATACACTTATCATTACAAGCCTGGAAACCTGAGGAGAAACAAATGAAGACGCCTTTCCTTCCATAGTTAGATTTGAACCTACGCACAGTAGTAATATAAATCAATTTCAGCTCTTCTATACATACTGTATATCCGTCGAATCCAGATACATTTTATTATAATTAGCGAGAATGGATCTATTCCAGTTCTAGTAAACTGTAAAGGAATTCAACAGATGTTATTATGAAAGCTGAAATAGATTTATATCCCTCTTGGTAGCATAGTGGTAGGTAGTGACTCTTACTACCGTGATAATCATGTCCAAGAAATGTAAGTCGAGGTGTCCGTGAGGTTATCAATTTATATATATATATATATATATATATATATATATATATATATATATATATATATATATATATATATATTATATATATATATATATATATATATATATATATATATATATATATATATATATATATATATGCAGATGCTGAGTACTTTCGGCTTATTACCAAGACATGGTCATGGCAACTAAAGGTAAACAGAGACTAGGGGCGTATATATATGGTGGATATATATATATATATATATATATATATATATATATATATATATATATATATATATATATATATATATGTATATATATATATTTATATTTATATATATAAATATATATATATAATGTATATATGGTGTATAGTGAATGGTGCATAGATAGAATATATTAGTCTGTCATTGTATATATACAGTATATATATATATATATATATATATATATATATATATATATATATATATATATATATATATATATATATATATATATATATATAATGACAGTGACTAATATATTCTATCTATGCACTACATTCGCCATACGTCATTTTTCCCTTTGGAGAAGCACCAGAAGTGTACAGCCTTCTGTTTTCGTAGCAAATCTGCAGGAGTGGGACTGCAAGCCCACATTTTTATCCCCCTCCAGTCCTTGTCCCCTTATACAGCTCGGGAACGCCTCTCCCCGTGTCATTTGCATTATCGACGTGCTCATC
>NC_089797.1:11825394-11837894 GCF_040412425.1 Macrobrachium rosenbergii
TCATTTGCAAATGAATGCTTATGGCTAAAGGAATATCTCTCCATATTCATGCCGAAGAGAGAGAGAGAGTACAGGTATTGACGAAGCCGTCGCCCAGAATCCATCAGGTGCTGCTGTTTCATTGTACGCTGCAGACCTTTGATTGTTTGCACCACGCGCCTGAGCATTCTGCTATAGTCTGCTCCTCCCCTCGCGGGAAAACAGCATTCAGTACATGCACTCATTACTGAAGCTGCCCTTGCGCTTCTCTCTCTCTCTCTCTCTCTCTCTCTCTCTCTCTCTCTCTCTCTCTCTCTCTCTCTCTCTCTCTCTCTCTTTCGTGTGTGGGTTATATCCACATACTTGATTGCCGTTTTAGAAATACAGGATACTGAAATATTTATAAGAAAAGTAATATACACATATATCATAGATACATACACACACACACACACATATATATATATATATATATATATATATATATATATATATATATATATATATATATATATATATATATATATATATATATATATATATAAAATATGCTTGTGCGTATATGGTAGAAATCGTTTACTCTTAATTGTAGATAACTTCACAGGACACAAAGTCACGGCTGCATTCAACCATAAAGGAAGAATCGCTATGGAGAAAACTTCCACATCATCAGCCTCTGCATAATTCTACATCTCACCCATGGCTTCTGAATCCCAAATCAGCCTCCTATCGTCTCCCATTCACTCTATATGATCAAACCATCTGAAGGCATTTGGAATCATATTTCAGTTATGCTAATTTACTTACCACATCTTTTCATCTCTACATTTCTACCCATTCCAAAGCCATCTTCCCACATATATGATATTTCTACCCGTTCCAAAGCCATTTTCCCCACGTATATATTTCTACCCCTTCCAAAGGCATTTTTCCCACATAAATGATATTTCCACCCCTTCCAAAGCCATTCCCCCCCCACATATGTGATATTTCTATCCCTTCCAAAGCCATTTTCCCCCAACATATGTGATATTTCTATCCCTTCCAAAGCCATTTCCCCCCACATATGTGATATTTCTACCCCTTCCAAAGCCATTTTCCCCCACATGTGTGATATTTCTACCCCTTCCAAAGCCATTTCCCCCACATATATGATATTTCTACCCCTGCCAAAGCCACTTTCCCCAACATGTGTGATATTTCTACCCCTTCCAAAGCCATTTCCCCCACATATATGATATTTCTACCCCTTCCAAAGCCATTTTTCCCACATATATTATATTTCTACCCCTTCCAAAGCCATTTTCCCTACATATATAATATTTCTACCCCTTCCAAGGCCATTTTCCCCCACATATATGATATCTCTACCCCTTCCAAAGCCATTTTCCCCACATATATGGTATTTTTACCCCTTCCAAAGCCATTTTCCCCAAATATGTGACGTTTCTACCCCTTCCAAAGCCATTTTCCCCCACATATATGATATTTCTACCCCTTCCAAAGCCATTTTCCCCCACATATATGATATTTCTACCCCTTCGAAGGCCATTTTCCCCACCCATATGATATTTCTACCCCTTCCAAAGCTATTTTCCCCACATACATGATGTTTCTACCCCTTCCAAAGCCATTTTCCCCAAATATATGATATTCCTACCCCTTCCAAAGCCATTTTCCCCACGTATACAATACTTTGTCAATTATTTATCTCGATGGCTTCCACCTTGCTGCTTTCATTCATATAGAATAATGATACTTCGTTCCATAAAAGAGTATTTTCTCAGTAGTATTTTCACTCTTTAGCTCCTAACTCATGAGGACATGTTCTTGACTGTTTCTAGTCGTTTTTAGACTGGAATTGATCCATCTAATGACATTAATGGGAATCTTACATGTATTAAATAAAAATTAGTATCATTGTAAATCTGATGTTCTCATTGTTATTTACATTGTACTTTATCCAAGGTTCAAATAACAACAACAACATTTAACAGTATTCATTGTATTGTAAAAACAGATTTTAAAAAAAGGGACTTTACACAAGAAATTAATGTAAATACACGTGAGGTAGTTCAACAAGTCACAGAAAACACCACGATGACATCACGGTTGACGAACCATATACTCAGACAAACAGCCTGACAGACTTTGGTGGGGGTAGGGTGGACCCCCTACCTACCCAGCAGCACCCCTTTCTGTCTCACCTGTCCCGCCGTCCCGCGACAGAGATGGGCAGGTCTACCATTGTGTTCCCGTCCAACCGTTTATGGGCTTGTCAGGGCCATTATGTTAGGCTGGAATCCTCCCTCCCACATCCCCGCCCCTCCCCCTTCCCTTGTCTCTCTCTCTTTCTCTCTCTCTCTCTCTCCCTCCCCTGCTGGCCCAGTTAAGTGTGAAGAATGTTTGCGGATGGACGGTGTCATCATGTGTCATGACTCGGGAGTCACTCTTCTTTTCTTTTTTCTTTTTTTTTTAGAAGGGAGCGTCAGTGATGTTGATATCCTTTAGGTCTTTCTTATTATTTATCTCGAAATAAGACTCTCTCTCTCTCTCTCTCTCTCTCTCTCTCTCTCTCTCTCTCTCTCTCTCTCTCTCTCTCTCTCTCTCTCTATTTATATCGACTTTTTATTGTCGTGTGTAACTATTTAAAACTATTGCCATCATAGCGGTTTACACATCAAGTATAAGTAACGAGCCGCATAAAGTGAGAGAATTACGTAAAAATATATGTGAAGTCGCAAGAAACTGATAAATGCATTACAAAGAGATCAGAAAAAAAGTAAAAAATGCGCCGAAGTTCCTTCGGCTCAATCGAGTTTTCCGTACAGCCGTTACAGCGTATAATCAAGGCCACCGAAAACAGATCTATGTTTCGGTGGTCTCTGTATAATGCTGTATTAGCCGCGGCCCGTTAAACTTTAACCACGGCCCGGTGGTGGCCTATCCTATTCGTTGCCAGAAGCACAATTATGGCTAACTTTAACCTTAAATAAGATAAAAACTACTGAGGTTAGAGATCTGGAATTTGGTGTGTTTGATGATTGGAGGGTGGATGACCAACATACCAATTTGCAGCCCTCTAGCCTCAGTTGTTTTTAAGATCTGAAGGCGGACAGAAAAATAGTGCAGACAGAATAAAGTGCGGACGGCCAGACAAAGCCGGCACAATAGTTTTCTTTTACAGAAAACTAAAATTCAGAATCTTTCAGTTGAAGCAAGAAGAGATGAACTTTCAGTTAAATCTGATTTAAGGAAACGAATTTCGATTGCCGCATCCTTGCAACAGGTGCATTAATACAAGTACTGTACAAACTCTATTCCTGGATCAGAATTTTAAAGGGGGTTAACGATGAGTTCTAAAAACGCATCATTAAGTGCATCTGACAGTTGGCTTTTAGAAAGAGGAAAAGTGGTGAAAGGTGGCAATTGGTTATATGGGTTATATTCGGAGAGCAGGAATATTCATGGTAATTCATGGGGATTCTTTGTTTACTATTGTCCGTAGGTTACTGGATTACTTAGGCTTTTAGGAATTAGGTTAAAATGAAGAAAAACAGAACGTTTTCTCAAATAAGAGATGTAAAATAGAATAACAGTAGATGACAGTGAGAGATGAGGAAATCAAGGGAGTTGAATATAGGGACAGGACATTTACTTATAAATTTAGTGAAAATGAGCTTTTAATTACATGTAGCTTGGTACCTTAAGGTTTTAAGTTACACGGAGATATAGGGTAGATTAAGAAAATGGTATTCCTAGTGAAGGAATCGAATGCTTTGCGTATACACAAAAAAAAGAAGAACGGAAATTTAAAACGAAAGCAAAAATGCGTGACACTTGAGGATAATTGTCACTCGATATTTGCCAGTGCAGAATCGCTGTTGACGAAGCTTATGGAGAAGAAATAAGTCAGCGTCCTCCTTAACTCAGCACTTTGATGTGAGAGTAACCTTTCTCGTGTCATGAAAATGGTACATTCTCTCTCTCTCTCTCTCTCTCTCTCTCTCTCTCTCTCTCTCTCTCTCTCTCTCTCTCTCTCTTTTGTTTAGGAATCTATGACCCAGTCTTGTGTTTACCCTATCTCGCTCTCTCTCTCTCTCTCTTCTGTATAGGAATCTATGACCCAGTCTTGTGTTTCTCTCTCTCTCTCTCTCTCTCTCTCTCTCTCTCTCTCTCTCTCTCTCTCTCTCTCTTGTGTTTAGTAATCTATGACCGAGTCTTGTGTTAAACGCCGCCCCCTCTCTCTCTCTCTCTCTCTCTCTCTCTCTCTCTCTCTCTCTCTCTCCTGTGCCTGATGATCCGTGACCGAGTTTGTCAATGCTGCCTCTTTCTCTCTCTCTCCAACCTTTTGTCTTATCAGCTAGCCACTTTTATAATCCCTAACAACAGTTAAGTAACCAACATTCTCTCTCTCTCTCTCTCTCTCTCTCTCTCTCTCTCTCTCTCTCTCTCTCTCTCTCTCTCTCTCTCTCTCTCTCTCCTGTGACTGACAATCCGTGACCGAGTTTGTCAATGCTGCCCCATCCTCTCTTTAACCTTCTCTCTTGTCAGCTAGCCATTCTTATAATCCCTAATATCAGTTAACCAGTCTCTCTCTCTCTCTCTCTCTCTCTCTCTCTCTCTCTCTCTCTCTCTCTTGTGACTGACAATCCGTGACCGAGTTTGTCAATGCTGCCCTATCCTCTCTTTAACCTTCTCTCTTGTCAGCTAGCCATTCTTATAATCCCTAATATCAGTTAACCAGTCTCTCTCTCTCTCTCTCTCTCTCTCTCTCTCTCTCTCTCTCTCTCTCTCTCCTGTGACTGACAATCCGTGACCGAGTTTGTCAATGCTGCCCCATCCTCTCTTTAACCTTCTCTCTTGTCAGCTAGCCATTCTTATAATCCCTAATATCAGTTAACCAGTCTCTCTCTCTCTCTCTCTCTCTCTCTCTCTCTCTCTCTCTCTCTCTCTCTCTCTCTCTCTTTTGTGCCTGGTGATCCGTGACAAAATTTGTTAATGCTGCCTCTTTCTCTCTCTAACCTTTTCTCTCATCAACTAGCCAGTCTTATAATCCATAACATCAGTTAACCAACTTAACATTATCACTCTCTCTCTCTCTCTCTCTCTTAACCTAATCTACATCCTCAAGATGCCTGTAATGAGTATGTAAATTGTCGCCCCCCAACATAATAGCAGCGCGCAAGAAATGCTGAGAACATAGTTATCATAAAGAACAACGTAGGTCAGGATAAAATGGTGGGGATGAGGTCTCCACAAAATGCTCGACCAAGCAAGAGATTCCTTTCTGTGCGTCTCATTTCTTCTTATTTATCCTCCTTCTTTATTTAGTTTCTTAGTCATATCCAGTTTACTTATATTATTTCAATCAACTCATGCTTTAGTTGGAACTGTGCGTCTTATCCCTTCTTGCTTATTCTCTCTTTTTATTTAGTTTTTTATTCGTGTGCAGTTTCTTAATATTTTTTCATCGCAACTCAAGTTCCAGTTTGAATTTACGTCATGTTAATATTATTATCCAACTGACGGGGTACATTACATCAAGGCCAGTGTTATTATTATTATTATTATTATTATTATTATTATTATTATTATTATTATTATTAAAACTACTCATAGTAGCATGAGTCTTGGTATGGAGAAACAAATCCACAGTTATGTATCTGTACATATATTTAAATCTTTACAGAGAAATTTCGGGAATCTGTTCGATTCCCCTTTTCGAACAGATTCCCGAAAGCTCTCCGTACAGATTTATGTGCATATACATAACTGTGGATTTGTTTCTCCATTATTATTATTATTATTATTATTATTATTATTATTATTATTATTATTATTATTATTATTATTATTATTATTATTACGAAGGAAGAAGACCCTCTATGAGGCAAGTTTTGTTGAATAAAATGGCTGCATTTTGCGAATTGATTTTATACTGAGTTTTCTCAATTCTTCTAATAATTCGCTCTTCCTGGACATAATGTTAGCCAATAATTGTCTAATGTTCATATTTTGATGGATGAAACAGCATATTTCTTACAGATGAAATTCTTTATTCTAAAGCATTACAGCAGGTTACTGACACCTAGGATGTAAATCCTTAGATTTTCCTGATGGTATTTTTGGTGGTATTTCTTCTTTTTTATTTTTCTGACGTCTGTCTGGTATTTTCAGTACTTTTTCCGTCCATGTTTCGACTCGCTCGATGGTCTTCTTCTGGCGGTATATGTATTGATGTGCAGGAAAAGCGAATTATTAGAAGAATTGAGAAAACTCAGTATGAAATCAATTCGCAAAATGCAGCCATTATATTCAACAAAAAAATTATTATTATTATTATTATTATTATTATTATTATTATTATTATTATTATTATTATTATTATTATTATTATTATCAGAGAAAACCATAGGACTCTTACTATTAGTTAAGGCTTCAAAAAGGCTTCATGAATTGTACTCCCGAATGAAATTCAGAATCACTGCGGTTGACCATCCTTTGATAAGTTACAATTATATGCAGCAGATCCACAGAAAGGTGTTTATTTTTTATCTTTTCAAAAGATGTGATTCTACTTATTTTTCTTACTTGGTATATCAGGATGACTCGTTTGCAGGAAGTGTCTGCAGAGTTCAGGAAAATTTTATTAACTTAAGAAACAGGAAGAAGCAGAAAAATACAAAGAAAACAAGAGAGTGGAAGGATACAGGAAGATAAACAAACGGAAAGGGACAAAGAACTAAAGACAGACTTAAGTAAGAAGCATAAAGGAGGAGAGGGGAAGACTTAGGAAGAAGCAAAGTGTAAAATCTGTAATCAAGTCTCCATATAGGGATTTTGTTTTTGTTGCTTATGAAATTCGACTTAGCGAGTGCAACTAAGCACAAGGAGAGTGATATTACGTCCCCAAGGGGAAGACGATTCAAGATCAATATGCAATTGAAAAGGGGAAATACCAGTCCATGGTGCTATCACACTGCGATTGAATTCTATCAAACTACGATTGAATTATATGACCTAAATTTAACCAACAAATATTATGTAAAGGATTCATCATGGTAAGAAAGAATGAATAAATAATAAAATTTAAGCAGCCCAACTAAGCACTGGGGTGCTTTCAGCCGTTCAGTGTTTGAGACAGTGAAAAGAGCGAGTTGGAGTGGCTGAACAGCAAGAGATCATGAAAATAAATGAGGGGCAGTACAAGTATCTAAAAGCGGTATATACTGGGAGCAGACCCCACAGTTGCACTGTGAAGTAACGATTAGAGAGGTTGGACAGCAAGGTGAAAAGAAGAGAAGTGAGAATGGAAGTAAAGACTGAAAGGTGGATGCAGCTAGGGGTCGAGGGGATACTGCAAACACCCTTTAGCAACGCCTGCAGTGCACCACGCGAGATGCACTGACTGCGCTACCCCTCTGCCAGGTGCTCATTGTTGAGAATGAACCTCAACTTTATTTTCCTTCTCTCTCTCTCTCTCTCTCTCTCTCTCTCTCTCTCTCTCTCTCTCTCTCTCTCTCTCTCTCTCTCTCTCATTCCTTTTAATTTACATATAATGTCTTGCATCTTTGAATGCCTAGCTTTCTTTAGACTCCTCTTTTAAATTAAAAAAGTACAGAAATTAACCCCCTCTCTCTCTCTCTCTCTCTCTCTCTCTCTCTCTCTCTCTCTCTCTCTCTCTCTCTCTTCTTTTATCTTACACATAGTGTCTTACATCTTTCAGTGCTTGTATTTCTTTAGTCTGTTCTTTTACTAAAGCGCTGCAATTAACTCTCTCTCTCTCTCTCTCTCTCTCTCTCTCTCTCTCTCTCTCTCTCTCTCCTCTTATACCTTACATATACTTCTTGCATCTTTCAACGCCTTGCTTTCTTTAGTCTCCTGTATTTTAAAGCACGGAAATTAACCCTCTCTCTCTCTCTCTCTCTCTCTCTCTCTCTCTCTCTGTAGCCACACAGATTAGACCTTGTCCCTCTCCCCTGAAGAAGAACTCATACAACAGACCCCTTCCTTCCCCCTCCCTTCTCCCTCCCACCCCCGAAACCAAGTGTCGTACATTATTTTCCCCTGTTGTTGAAAAACGTCCACTTTAGACAATGGGTCCTTCTCTCTCGCAGATGAATGAATGGATGTCAACTGCCTTCCAGAGAAGGATACCGAGCACTCTTCAGCGCGCCACAATGACGCCACTCGGCCCACAATGCAACAGTAATGGAGTCGCGGGGCCACAGGTTCTTATCACTCCTCGGCCTTCCACCCCCACCCCCGCCCTTTCTCTTTTCTTCCCCTCACCTTTTTTCCTACCCCCCTCCCTCATTATTTCCATCCGTTTTTTCTTTCTATCCCTCTCTCTCTCTCTCTCTCTCTCTCTCTCTCTCTCTCTCTCTCTCTCTCTCTCTCTCTCTTTCCTCTGCTGATAAATGTTCTGGCGACGTTTGTCAGGTAGAGAGAAAACAGTCGCCGGTTGGGCGGAAGAAGTTTGTTGGAGGAGATGGAAATTTGATGTGGGGTTTATTTCATCGCTTTCTCGTTGATTAGTGAATTTATTCCTGACTCTTCGATACTCGTCTGGTGTCATTGTAAAATTAAGAAAACAGGACAAAGACACAGAAATTATAAACAAATACAGAAGGATATAAAATATGAAATAGGAAACGCTAACAAAAGGTATTAAATGATTAAAGGATACTGTGTTTGCATTATGTTAAGGAAATGAGATTCCATCTGAACTTAAAAGTAGCTTCTTCCAGTCTGATAAGAATGCATTCTAAGATTCTAAATCCTTGCTCATTCCAGCATTGCCAACGTCTGTTAAAATTCAGTCAGTGAACTGACACCTCTGCGTTGATTGGTTCTGAAAGCGAGATTACATTTTACATGGGTATGATATTTATTCCAGAATAGGTGGTATTTAGATGGCTGAAGGAGACGAAACAGGAATTTTATTTTCCTCAACAACTACAAGATGTACGATATGTATATATAATGTATATATGTGTGTATATATATAGACAAAATCCACCAAGGAAGGAGAAACAATGGAGTCTACTAAGTAAAGGACGACAAGTCGAAAGGCCTCGCAGCACTCCATTGTTTCTCTTTCCTTCGTGGATTTTGTCTTTATTTATATATTCATCACGTTCCATATTATCGTGATTCATTATACATACATACATACAGTACATATATATATATATATATATATATATATATATATATATATATTATATATATATATATAAATATTTATTAATAAAGTTTAGAGGAGCTTACGATTTATTAAATGTTACGTCTTTCAAACTGGCTGAGAGATTTTCTGTCGTCATCAAACACAGGGAAAAGCAAATTACCAATCACAGCCTAATGCCGATAACTCGTCTCTTTCCATTCCAGACCGACCGACATAGTTACCTATCTGGCTTTCCATTCCCGCTAATTCCCATTCCCGCTCGTTGACCGGCTAATCTTAATTTTTTGCCCCAGACAGTTTGTATAAATAACACATTTCTTGCATTTGCTGACGAAGGAGGCGAGATAGTTCATAAATGATCAAATCAAAATATTGCTTTTCATATAATTAAAGATTTGCCAGCTATCTGATGAATATATATATATATATATATATATATATATATATATATTAGTTATCTTTATTTTTGTTATGTTTTATCTTGTTCTATCTTAATGTTGATAACTTTGTATTAAATTTTACTTATACTTTTAACGTGTGTAAAAACTATATTAATTTTACATATACTATTTGAATGTCACTTTGACGGTTCTTTGTTGACCTTCTATTTTCAGCTATTTATTTTTCGTCTGGTTGTTTCCAAGTGTGTTAATACCTAAATAGCAATTCTTAGTAATTGTTAACAGGCCAGTTGTAAACAAGATTAGTAACAACCCGTATGTTTTAACTGTCAATTTCAAAACGCTAACCGCTGAATATTGGATTTTAACCATTGAATAGTTATACTTTTGACAAGCATTCCCTTGAAAGAATATATATATATATATGTGTGTGTGTGTGTGAATTTCTTTGTAAACACTCATTTGTAGTCGAAGATACCTCTAGAAGAGACGAAACGTCCTAAGCAATAAAACGTCCATCAAAATGAACTTTGGTGCTTTACTACATCAGTTGCCTGAGGAACAGAGGAAGATAGTAAGGAAAATTGAGAACATTTGTAAGAAACTAATAAACTGCAACTTCGCTGTCACATTTAACGACATTTGCATATATATATATATATATATATATATATATATATATATATATATATATATATATATATATATATATATAGTAACAGAATGTACTGGTCACTTTTTACTATGTATGTATTTGTAATAGCCACAATGCCCTCTTAACTTGTCAAATTCTTCGCGCTTTTAGATACGCTTGTCGCTATAAAGGCTTAGATCCAAGTGCAAAGAGTATGAAGCAATTATGATGTCCTGTAGCGGGAGACGAACCCGTGTTACCATAATCTCAACAAGATCACTTTGTCGACCTGACCACGAGACAAGCGTAACCAAAAAGCTTGAAGAATTTGAGAGGTTAAGAGGGCATTGTGGCTATAACAATTACATATATATATATATATATATATATATATATATATATATATATATATATATATATATATATATATATATATATATATATATATACATGTATATATATATATATATATATATATATATATATATATATAGATATATATATATATATATATATATATATATATATATATATGTGTGTGTGTGTGTGTGTGTGTGCTGTTTAGTTTAAGAACTAATATTTAAAAATCGCGTAGATACAGCACTTTGCAAATTTCACCACGCCTGAGATTATTCAGGTTTCTCAAAGGTCCATCCCCCTCATTACAAAACACTGAAATTGTCAGTGAAATCCTGTAGAATTCAACCTTAAATCTCGGAGGTACTTTGTATTTTTTAGCAACTCGCCAGTTCTTTTAATTACTAGAGAATTTTTGGCCAAAGACCAAGCGCTGGTACCTATGAGGTCATTCAACGTTGAAAGGGAAATTGAGGGTAAAAGGTTTGAAAGTGGCAACATGATGAAAGCCTCGCAGTTGCACAATGAAGCAATTGTTAGGAGAGGGTGGAAAGTAAGATTATATATATATATATATATATATATATATATATATATATATATATATATATATATATATATAAATTATATATATATATATATATATATATATATATATATATATATATATATATATATATATATATATATATATATATAGTGTGAGCGCGTGCGTATGAGGAGGACTACATCAAATCCCAGCAATGAATTGATGCCTGCTGATTATTCCTGAAATCAGACATTAAGCAATAGGGAATCTAAAGAATAATTACGACAATTCCGAGCTAAAGTTGGTTCTAGTTATAATTTCAGATGTCTCATCCGAAGTTTCAAGTCTTCGGTTCGCATCAACTGCAATTAATAAACTTCGTTAACAATTAAACTTAACACGAGATAGAAATTGTTACTTGACTCAGAGGACACGAGGCATTATGATAACTCGGAATGACAAATGATGTACAAATGGTAACCATATGATGGGGAGAAGTGAAGCTGCGTCGTGATTTTCCGTCTTTTGAGAGACTGTGCATGCGTGGGATGTATCTTACAGTTTATAGTGAAGAAACGCAAAATCTCTTTCTCAGAACCTTCTTCTTCTTCTAAGCTTAAGCCCTTGTCGAGGTCGCTGTTTTTAATGAGCCTCCTCCAACTGTTTGTATCTTCAACGGCTCATTTCATAAATTGTTTTGGCAGATGTATGATAGACGGATGCCCTTCCTGACTCCAAACTTCCCTCTCTATCCGGGCTTGGGATCGGAAGTGAGTTGGGCTGGCTTTCCCCCCGGTGGCTGGGTTCTTTCTCAGATTATAAGTTACACATACTGAACAATATGTGGGAGGTACTTTTCTTATTCTCAAATAGTCTGTCGTATTGAAAAATCTATTATAATCTCTTCCTTTTACATCTTGGCTTTGTTTCTGTGGTGATGAAGCAGAGCTCTTCTCTTGAACAGCAATGTCTCCGTTTTCCTAGACACATAAAAACCTTTCTCTGTGCAGAGGTTGTTCTATTACTTCGCGTACGGTTTAATCCACAGTGTTCCATTCTTCGTTTTATTTGATCGTTTTCCAATTATAAATGACAGTTACTACCACTTCCTATTACTAGTATTTGCACCCACCGGATATTGCTTCTTTTTGTTTTGTAAAACAAAATCTCAAGGGTTATTTCTCTTCCCGCCTTTTTCATGTATCCAGTTGCTCATATTTATTCTCCTAATCAAGGTTGTGTCATTAGTAACAAAAGCCTGAGTTTACATTTCGTTCCTTCACGGGAAACCAAATGTTTCCCAATGCAGACACCTGCTTTATTCTAATAAATACAGTTATCGTAATTAAAAATAGGCTTCCCTCATGTACCTTGGAAACACCAGTTAGCTTTCCGTGTACTCTAAAA
>NC_089797.1:11842894-11885394 GCF_040412425.1 Macrobrachium rosenbergii
TTTATTTTTTTTAAGTTTTCGCCAATCTAAAGATAGAAATTACTTGAGATAAATAGAAAGAGAGTGTATATGTGTATATGTAACTCCGCACGAGAGAGAGAGAGAGAGAGAGAGAGAGAGAGAGAGAGAGAGAGAGAGAGAGAGAGAGAGAGAGAGAGAGAGAGAGAGAGCGCGTAGTATTTCATCAAGACCTTTCAATGAAATTTCTGAGATGCTTATTATCATATTTCAGATATATATCAGAGCCCTGAACAGTACCCAGGATCCCTTGGAAGAACACAACGTAAGTAAGCTACTTAAAGTTTCATTTATGGCACCCGCGCAACCATACAAGAATCGCAAGAGAAACGCGCGGGGCAGCTCCGATTCCAGAATCGCGCAGGAGGCAAATTCACGGAAAGAGGTGAACCGTATCAATCAGAAATCGATAATCCCTCGGGATTGGGAGGGATGGAGCTGGTGGGGATGCGATCGTGAGTGTTATGGGCCATAGTTCAGCCGCGATACTAAAGTGTACGCGGATGCCTTGTTTAAAAAGAGTCTTAAAGGATGAGAGGCGGAGGGAATTTAGAAGATTACCCTAACTCTCCGATTGCCTCAAGGCTGGCTGCTGGGACCCGCAGTTTGTTACGGGGGAATATCGGAAGAGGGGTCTGGGGTAGAGAGGAGCTGGAATAGGAACGGTTAGGGGTAGAGATGGATGTCCCCCTCCCTCTTTCCCCTCCTCATCTTTCCTATCCCCCCCCCCTACAAATCCGAGAGAGACACTAGGGTTTCATTTTCGTAAGTCCGAGTTCCATGAAGTGGAGCTGCCAACAATGCTGCATATCATGAAAGTTAAAAAAGGTATAACATGTATTCATACTGAGGAAAGAACATAACTGGTTAAAATCAACGAAATCATGAGGAGAAAATCACATACGGCAGTAAGACATTAGTAGATATATACATACATATATATATATATATATATATATATATATATATATATATATATATATATATATATATATATATATATATATATATATATATATATATATATATTATATAATATATAATATAATAATATATATATATATATATATATATATATATATATATATATGTGTGTGTGTGTGTGTGTGTGTGTATGTATATACTGTATATATATTATATATATATATATATATATATATATATATATATATATATATATATATATATATATATATATATATATAATGGATATATATACATATATATAATATATATATATGAGAGAGAGAGATAGAGAGAGAATGTAGATTTTCGACAACGAGCCCAATAAGAATTTTGAAAATTAACGATTTATGGTAAGCGGAAAATTCATATGAAATAAATAATTAGGTCGAACCAAATAAACGCATTTGCTTAGAAAAAAGTTCAGAAACATCAATAATCGAAGTAGAGGGAGACTGAAAACAGGTAAACGAATAGACAGGCAAAGAAAGGAAAGAGAAAAATGAAAGAAAGAGTGATGGGAAGACAAGCCTCAAGAGAGAAAAAGAGGGAGAGAGAGAGAGGTATGGTACGACCATTTTTATAAAGCAATATGTAAAGAATTTATGGACGGGTCCCAATCCCTACTTATACGTCTTAGCTCGTAAAGTAATGATATCACAAGCTCCTGTTTTAAGTTATTTGTTTACTCGTGGCAGATATTGGGGGATATGTTTTACCCCGAATACGGAGGATCGCTTTCCCGTGAGGGAAATGAACGCACCTGTGGTCGGTAATACTGCGCTAGTATATGATGGCTTCGGTATTTATCTTGTAACGTCGATTCGCGTATTTGATTCAGAGATTTGCAACAAACGTATTCCGAGTCTCTTCATGTCTGGTCACTGTCGGTCATTTCTGTAATTTGTAAAATTCATCATCACTAGTTTCCCTCCTTTTTTTTCCCAAATTTAATTTATTTTCAATATGTTCTGTTTGCCAGACGCTGTCTTATTCTTTCTGTAATTTTATAAATTCATAATCACTACTTTCTTTTATTTTTCTCCAAATTTCACTTATTTTCAATATGCTCTGTCTGTCAGGCACTGTATTATCCTCTTAAGAATGTTAAATTATTTCTGTACATTTTCTGAAGCTTCCCTTTTTAGGGAACAGCTTCAGTACCTTATGAAAGACTACCAGGTCATTGACTAAGAACCCTCCCCTTGAAAGACACAGTTGTATATGCAATAGGAAGACAGTAGAGAATTCAAAATCTCTCCCAAAAAAGACAGAGTTGCACCACTCCCTAGCTGTCTTAAGTAGTTCCACCTAAAGGGATACTGGCTGGCCCCTGACAGCTACCTAGTTTCCATGGATCTTGCTGACGCATGCGCGCTTCGACGGAATGGTCGTTGGTTTGGAATAGGTGCAATAAAAACCATTCATTCCCGCTTGGGTAACATAGTTACACGCGTACCATGAGCAGATATCTCGATGTAGCCATTCCCCTAGCCATCTAATCAGCCTCCTTGTTAATTCTGTTGTGTGTGTATGTTTTCTTTTTCTTTTTTTGGTAGCTCCCAATAGCCGAACTCGTGTCGTTTTCTTACAATAGATTAAATTGAGTAAAAATGAAACTTTACTATCTTAGGAGGAAATTTTCAAAATCAGAGACCTGTAATTTCTTAAATATCGTTAGATTTGGAACTGTTTCTGTCAAAAATGACATCTGTTTAACCTCAGGTCTTTGGTTATGTCTCTACAGTGTGTTGGAAAACTGTAAAAAAAATGCTCCATACGAGTAGGGTTCATCTTTTGAATAATAATAATAATAATAATAATAATAATAATAATAATAATAATAATAATAATAATATCAGGAACATGTCACAACCACCTCTTTTAGACCCCCTCACTAGGCAATAGCTAAATGCATCTCTCCAAATCAAAATTATTGATTTTCGAGAGTAAAGCAAAAAATTAATACGATCCAACTTTCAAACTGCTTTCTTTTAGAGCACAAATCTTGTCTCTTCCAACACACAGAAAGAAGATGATTCAATATTTATATTGAAAATAATGTTAAGCTTGTGACCTTTGGAAGTAAGTCAGTGCCACTCATAGTGGGTCAAGTGGCAAGATCAGCTATAGAGTACCTGTTTAATATGATCTAGATAAAACACAAGTAAAAAATGCACCAAAGTTTATTTTGCGCAATCGAGTTTTCTGTGCAGCCGATAGAGCGTATAATCAAGGCCACCGAAAGCAGATCTATCTTTTGGTGGTCTCGGTATAATGCTGTATGAGCCGCGGACCATGAAACTCTCAGCCGGCCGTGGTGGCCTGTGGTGTTGCGGTGCCAGAAGCACGATTATGACTAACTTTAACCTTCAATAAATAAAAACTACTGAGGCTAGAGGGCTGCAATTTGGTATGTTTGATGATTGGAGGGTGGATGATCAACATACCAATTTGCAGCCCTCTAGCGTCAGTTAGTTTTTAAGATCTGAGGGCGGACAAAAAAAGTACGGATGGACAGATAAAGCCTGCACAATGGTTTTCTTTTGAGAAAACTAAAAAGAACCAGAAAGAATTATTAGCTCTTGGAGCAGTTACTTAGTTAATGTAAATAGCCTTCATCCGTGACCCTGAATTACAAACATATAAGTACATAGACTCACACAGACAGGCATACAGAAAATTAGATAGATAGACAGAGTGATAAATATATAGACAGATATACAGATAGAATTGCGATGACAAACAAATCTGGTCTTTTACAAGCAACTGAAGTGCCGTTGGAAAGACTCTACGGGATAGTATAATTATATTTCAGTTTGTCTTTAACATGAAAATATTTGCTTTAAGAACGATTACGAATCTGAAATTTCGAGCAAAATTTTAAAATCACACCGCCTGGACCTGGAAACCCTTTAAAAAATTATTGAAAAATGGTAATTTTCAATACTGAATCATCTTTCTGTGTGTTGGAAGAGACAAGATTTATGCTCTAAAAGAAAGCAATTTGAAAGTTGGATCGCAATAATTTCTTACTTTAGACTCTCGAAAACTAATACTTATTTTGATCTGGAGAGATGTATTTAGCTATTCTCTAGTAAGGGGGTCTAAAAGAGGTGGTTTTGACATGTTTCTGATATTGTTATTATTATTATTCAAAAGATGAACCCTATTCGTATGGAACAAGCCCACAGGGGCCACTGACCTGAAATTCAAGCTTCCAAAGAATATGGTGTTCATTCGAAAGAAGTAACAGAAGGTAATGGGAAATACAGAAAGAGAGGAAAAAAAAGATAACTCAACAAATAAATAAATAAATAATTAAAAATGTAAGTAAATAGTAATAGCTTTTAATCTATGAGCTAGAATAAAGGAGCACAGTAAAATGTATGTGCAAAGACAATGGAGTTTAACTTTTATCTCTTTATTTTTCTTACATTGGGACTGCTTTTATAATATTTCCCTTATTTCCACGATTTTTCTTTTCTTTCTTCATCTACTGTACTGTCATACAGCGAAGATTCCACCCTTAAATCGGATCTATTTATTAAAAGATAAACTTTTATTTCAAAGAATTAATAAAAAAAAAAATACTTCAAACATGACAAGGTTCTTGACATAAAATTATGATAAACTTGCATAAGGTTTAATGAATTGTCTGCCTATTTGCTTTTTGTAAGATAATTACCAATTACCTAAGACGCACAGGAATAACTATTTGTCTTTCATTGTAGAAAGTATGAAAAAGTCCAATTTCTGTTTGGTCATATTCCTTGAAATTCTCGCATGGTTTCTCAACGGCTTCCTCCTTCTTATCCTGATGGATTTCATCATTTCTGAAACCTGCCTAAACTCACTGATGATTGGCAGTTGTTCAGAAATTTAGTTCGAATAGAATAGAATAAAATATAGAATTTAGGCCAAAGGCCAAGCGCGGGGACCTATGAGGTCATTCAGCGGTGAAACGGAAATTGAAAGGAAAAAGTTCTGAAAGGTGTAATAGGAGGAAAACCTCGCAGTTGCACTAGTAAAGAATTGTTGGGAGAGGGTGGAAAATAAAATGGAAGGAAGAGAATAAGAAGGTAGGTACAGTAAAGGGAATGAAAGGGGTTGCAGCTAGGGGCCGAAGGGACGCTGCAAAGAACCGTAAATAATGCCTACAGTTCATTCAGTGAGAGGCTTCCTGGAGCCTAGGTCAGGACTTTTTCCATATGATGGCTGTCGTATTATTCACAAAAGGTTGAGCCTCATAAACTTTGAGATTAATTTTTGCCGGTTGATAGTATATCACCAATTTGCAGGTTGAAATGGTTCTGAAAGTTTTGTCCTGGACATTTCATTGTAAACGTAAACTGCCTGGAGCATTGGTGCATATGATTTTTTTATCCTTTGCTGAATATCTTTATTCAGAAAGAGACTCTCATTGCTATTTGTAAGTCTTCCAGAATTGTTTGTGGATGAACTTCATTGGATTTGCCATCATGATAACCAATGTTTATCCAGTGTTCATAATACAAGTCAGTAAGATTGACAACACTGGCAAAGATGAGGATGTTGATAACATTAAATATTATTACCATTATATATCAATGCACAGTTCCGTGTTTTCTGCAGAGTCGTCACTTTTTTTTTCTTGCAAAGTAAATAAATGGATCATAACGACCACATGAACAAACGACCTCTAAAGAGTGCGCCATCCAGGTAACGTACTTTGTTTCCGTTGCTAATCATCGTTTTTATTCTCTACAACGGCCTTGTATTGGCTATAGAGCCGCCCGTGAATCGCCCAGGTAGAGCGTATTAAGCTGTATTTCCTTCTGCTGCGTTTGCCAAAATTTAATTAACTAAAGCTTCCGAGATAGTTTCTAATTCTGAAGACCACACAAAGCTCGTTTCGCTGCGGGACGTCACGTAGCGCAAAATCGGCCAAATACGGCGGTTTTTTCTCTTCCTTTTAAACCCGGTGGCGAGTTTCGCGTGGGAATGACGCCATCCAGGAGATAGCTGACAGTGTTGCCAGAACCCAGGTGAAAGGATGTTTCGACGTTTACTCTTAGTTATAATAGTATATACTTCCGTTATGTTTTATCCCTCGTCTGTTTTATATAAATTACTGCATTTTTATCCTAGTATTAGTCCCGAACACAATAGAGTACACAGAGATAATGCGTATGACATTTGTTAGATAAAAGGGCGCATGGCAACTCCGACCACCAACGGGCTCAGGTGGCGACTTTATCGGGTAATGGCTGGCGCGGTCGTCACTCAGAGAGCGGCTATCACAAGACCAACCGCCAGAAGGCATGCCACCACCATCCTCGCCACCACACCCAAGTGCGACCAAAACATCTCCACCACCACTATCACCATCACCACCACCACCACCACCAGACCCACACCGCCGATGTAGAAAGTTACAGAGGAGACGATCGTGTTGTTTATGCTTAAGGGATAAAGCATAATAAAGTCGGTCTTGCAACCTTTGTGGGGGGAAAACTAATGTCACTGTATTTTTGTTGTTGTTTTCATTCAGATGACATCTTTATAGAAGCAGGAAATTTTGGTAATCAGAATCTGATATATACGCACATACATACATGCACATATATTTATGTGTTTATATATATGTGTATGTATATATATATATATATATATATATATATATATATATATACATACATATTTGTATATATATACATGTGTGTGCCAACAGATTAAAAAGAGTAAAATTAACAGCATCAAGTTTTTATAATCCAATCGGTATCAAATACCTCAGACTATTAATTATTAATTTCAAAATTATTCATCACTAACCATCCATTGACGGAAAGAAAGAAGACAAATATAACAATACAGGTAGAAGAATGATCAGTGACTACGAGCGAAAGAAGGATTGTGACTGAATACCTAAGTATGTATGTGAAGGATTAGCTGGAAAACTTCATAATCTTATTATCACGAATCCTTTTGACAATATTTTATCAGTGTCGTTTACATACGGCCGATTAAAGAACTAAACAGAGTTCTTGACTAGACAGAAGAAAGGAAAACTTAAAAGGATTAAAAATAAAGTATTAAATAGATATCAAAATTTCAACCGAAAGAGAATACATTCGCCTTTTTTTATATTCACTTTCATTACTTCATTCCCTTACTCACTACGAGTCACCTTGCTGCCATCTAACCCCAAATTTGTGGGGGAGGGGGGGGACCTTCTGTCACACACACATGCAACTGTTAAATGAGCAAGTTAACCATCATTAAGGTCAAAGGTAAATAACGTCTAGACAAAAAAGAGAACTTTAATTTTTAACCAGGAGACATATTTTAAAAGAGAGAATCAACTTTTCCAGCCTTCATGGAACTCGATGAAGCAAATACTGGAGACAAAATGTGATCGTTTATTGTAATATTCGATTTAGTTAAGCCAAAGGCAAGAGAAGGAACCAGGGAATATGGCGAGCCCAAGGCCAAAAAATTTTCAGCAAAATATTCATTCTAAAAACAGGGCAACATCGTTCAGTGTTTTATCCACAACTCTCTCTCTCTCTCTCTCTCTCTCTCTCTCTCTCTCTCTCTCTCTCTCTCTCTCTCTCTCTCTCTCTCTCTCTCTCCACTGGAAAACTACTGTTGATGCAACATTGCTTTGCATGTCTTCATCAGTTTATCTACGTTCTTTCCAAACCTTTTGCATATTACATCACTATACAATCTCACAACCCTCATGAGGAAGATTTCTCAATTTAATAAATAAGAAAGTGACAAATCCTACGATATCCATTCATAAAAACCCGAAGGCTTGTAAACTAAAAATGTTGATATCTCCCCATGATTTATCTTGAGCCGTGAGGATTTGTGTGCACGTAAGTAGTGTTATAAGCATCAAAAACTTCGTTTTTGTGCTTGGAATGTTTCCTGCGTCCTCAATTTCCTCTTCGGTTTGTGAGGTAACAGTGGTAAAACAAGTCCTTTTTTTTTGTTTTAAGTTTGTCGAGTGTGAGAGAGAGGGGGGGCGGTGGTTAGAGAGAGAGAAAGGGCAAAAGAAATCCTCCTGAAAGGATCATTCCAGCTTTCGTTAATATATAGAGTCGGAAAGAGACAAATCTGCTCGTGTTCGGGACGCCCAAATCCCCCGCTGATCTCGGCGAGATCCCTCAAAATGAGACGGATTTTTAGCCGAGCGCCGAGAAAAGTGCGCTAACACACTCCGCCTGAAAAGCAACTCGAGGCTTTTTAGTGGCTCTAAGCCTCTTACCGGAGAACGCTAAGACCCCCCCCTGACCACCTGTGTTTATGCGGCCGGGGTGAAAAGTGTGATCTCGTCGACAAAAAAGAACACAGAGGCTTCCAGTGTTCGTAATCATCCGCCAAAGAACAGGTGAATCTCGGATTACGTCCTCCTCTCATTTGCTCCTGTGTATTCAAGTGCTTTGCGTCTTTCCGTGTCTGGTCTTTTTTTTTTATGAGTTATTCTGCGCACTTGCCTGTAACCACATCCATCTTGTTTTCTTTTCACTCCTGTTGCCATTTATTCTTACGGGCTGTGGAACATAACGAGTAGAAAGGAATTAGTTAAAATCAAATTTACTGGAGGGTAGCAGAGATGTGATAGAATGAATTGCCAAACATAAGATTGAATGAGGTACACAGCATAAAAAATGAACATTTTCTATGAGACACTTGAAACTGATGTGAAAACGAGAAGGGGATGGTCAGAAGAGTTATTACGAAAGTCAAAGTAAATAAATTGTAGTGAACTGAGAAGAAAGCAAAGTATTGAATCTCAAGACGAGCTTTTGCTAAAAACCAGTGCATGATATGTTGTTAGAAAACAAAACCTTGACAGAAGGAAGGATCGGACGGTTTTTAGTTTTCTGAAAAAGAAAACTATTGTTCCGGCTTTGTTTTCTGTCCGCACTTTTTATGTCCGCCCTCAGATCTTAAAAACTACTGAGGCTAGAGGGCTGAAAATTGGTATGTTGATCACCCGCCCTCCAGTCATTAAACACACCAAATTGCAGCAGTCTAGCCTCAGTAGTTTTGATTTAATTTAAGGTTAAAGTTGGCCATAATCGTGCTCCTGGCAACGATATACGATAGGCCACCACCGGGCCGTGTTTAAAGTTTCATGGGCCGTGGCTCATACAGCATTACACCAAGACCACCGAAAAATAGATCTATTTTCGATGCCTTTGGTTATACGCTGTACAGAAAACTCGATTGCGCCGAAGAAACTGTGGCACATGTTTTACCTGTTGTAAAGGGCTGCTGATACTGATGAAGCAAGACAGCTACGTTTCCTGCACAGACGCGGTATTATGACTGGCGGAACAGAGGGTTCTGCGCGTCGAGAAATACCTTAATGTTTGTAGTTTCCACAAAACTAGTTCGATTCAGAGACGAAGTAGACACAGCCCTCATTCCTCCGTTCAGGTTCAAACTGTTCTCTCTAAAAAGATCCTCCCACAAGTATTATATTGCCAATGTTGCAAAGCTGTTGCATAGATCCAGAGATATTTTTTACTTATATTTTGCAGACGGGATTTTCAGCTGTATTCCCCTTAGAAAAACCTACTGGGATACGTTCTTATATAATTTTTAGAAAAGATAATCATGAAAAAATTAAAGTCCTTTAATCAGCTTTCCAAGACCACAGAAGCCGATTTTACTATAAAAAAATTTTCTTTCATACTTAAATCATACACAACAGTTACTAACATTCTTGCGCCATATACACAGTGGAAGTGAAGGCAAACATTGTAAAACTAAGATTGGGGAGAAACTTGATTGTCACTGGTAACCAAGGTATTAACTTACGAATGGATTGTTGAGCCAGCCCTATTTTATGGGAGTGAAGTGTGGATTTTGAGTACAAATAAAAGAAAAAAAGTTCAAGCTGTTGGGGTGATAAATATGGTGCAAGACAAACTGAAATAGTGAGAATTGAGCAGATCTGTAGAAGTAGTATTAATAAAGTACTACAGGTGAAACGGTTTTAAGATGGTTTGGTCATATGGAAAGAGCGAAGGACAATATGCTGTTGAAGAGAATGTATATTTCAGAACTTTAAAAGAGAGAGTGGAGAGGAAGACGTGGAAAGTACTGTGTTGACTGAATTCAAGAGCTATTTTAAAGAAAGCCTTAGTATCCTAGAAGCGTGAAAGTGAGTGCAAACAGAGGTGAGTGTTGCAGAGTGAAGCCTTCTCAGTAGCTGTATAAAGCAACTTATGTTTGGGACGTTTTCTGCAGGAGAGGTAATCCACGATTCATGGGTGTCCTGGCTCTTGTACTTATCAATAGTTACTAATATAATACGTGGGTTGTAAGGTCTGCATGGTTCACCATTCAGCAACATGCTCTGAATGAACTGCTGACAGTGGTCCTCATGGTTGGGCCAACTCTCACCTATGGTTCCTGCGTATTTAGACAGCAACCGGCACCTCAAGTACACAACGTTAGCGCACACACACACACACACACACACATATATATATATATATATATATATATATATATATATATATATATATATATATATATATATATATATATATATATGTATATATATACATTATACAGCAAATATGTTATATATATATATATATATATATATATATATATATATATATATATATATATGTATATATACATTATACAGCAAATATGTTATATATATATATATATATATATATATATATATATATATATATATATATATATATATATATATATATATATATATATAGATTCAGGATTATGAGGTGATAATGAAACTTCTGTTCTCTACTGTTGGGGGAAGAGCAGGTTTTTCAGCATCTCTTGGGTTCTGTTCATAAAAATAAATAAAATTAAAAATGTTATTTTTTCTGAACAAATATTTAATTGTTCCGCAGAAAACTGAAATGTTTTCGGCTAAAGACTCGACGTCAGTGTCCCTGTTAGTGAAAAGCCAGATGGCTTTCAGTCAATCAATAAATCAAGCCAAAGGCTTCAACTGCAGATAAATGCCTTCTGTCAACAGCTATACAATTATAACTTATATTTATTTCTATAATATCTCTTCACTCAGATTAATCACTTGGCAATAAAGAAATAAAAAATACTATGAATACAGTTAATACAAACAGAAGTAAAATTATATATTATTAATTATAAACACACAATAAGTTCCCACCGATCTCCTGCAGTGCATTGCTCGCTTTCTTGGGCCGGGTATTCACGCTCAGGTGTACCTGTCAGTTCATCGAAACTGGCGTTAAAACACGTGTGGACGACATTTTGTGGGCGGAGTCAGTCCATTCACCAGAACTGATGAACTGATGGAATTACCTAAAGTTCTTTCGACCGACTGACAGGTGATCGCACGTGTGGACTTAAGGGTAAGCAACGATTTTATGACAGTTCGCCGCCGGATTTCGCCTGGGAAGGATCTCAGCCGCTCGGACAAGAATATGAATAAACTATGTATAGGCCTAATTCATTTCATTGTTAGACTCTGCGGCGTTATTTGTAGACCGTTGTGAGTCCAAATCATATAATACAAAATTTAAAAAAATATTTCCATGTGATACAGACGATTTGGAAAACAAAATTTCCATGTGATACCAGTGCCCTGCCTTTTTACGAAAGGTATTACTAGAGAAAGTAGGCTTCATGGTCCATTTCATAATTAACTGAACCAACTCCCAGGTCTAATATAACACTATTCATTAATATTGTATGATGAAAATAGACATCTCTCTTTAATAGGCAATATTTAGTCTTAACTATTTTTAAGAGAATTGCCACAGCAGCTAGTCTGTGTGGCTCTACCTCCTTATGAGTCAGCGGAGTTTCCATGGCTGCCATGTAGTGTTGCCACGACGAAGGCTAGGCGATCACTGAAGGCGATGACCTGGAGTTGACGGTCCGACTGACAGTTCTACTCTTGACGTGTGGACGCTCATCCGTCGAACGGTCGTGGGTGAACTGACAGGTAAACCTGAGCGTGAATTCCCGGCCTTGGAAATATCTTTCATTTAAGATGCTTGAGATATTAACTCGCTATTGCAGGATCACTGGAAATGGAATAATTTAATGTAATCTAGAACATCTCAATTATCTGTTTATACAGAAGTCATCACAGTTGTAATTTTGACGTTTATTCAACTTTACTACACAACAGAGAAACTCCTTATGTAGTGTTATATGTGTATATATATACTGTATATATATATATATATATATATATATATATATATATATATATATATATGTATGTTGTGTGTGTGTGTTTGTATAAACAGTTGCAAGTTTGACACCCCATAAGCGATTTGCAACTTTATTACACTATAGAAAAAATCCTTATGTAATATTTCAGTTTTTGAGGTCAATAAATTTGTGATCATATACATTATGTGTGTGTATATATATACACATATATATAATATATACACATATATATGTGACCATTACACATTTCTGGTGAAATTCTCTTGCGTTGATTCTTGTACCACGGAGTAGCAGGCCGTTGTTTGCAGAATGTTTTTATCGTCCTTCATTTGTTTTTCCCTCTGCGGACGGGAGCGAATTTCAGGTTTTGATGTTGCGCATTGTTGGGTCTGCAATTTTATGGAAGCCGAAAGAATGGGGGGAGGGAGAAATTGGCCGAACTGCGCGCTCGCAATCACAAAGAGAGTTTCTTGGGAAATGCATCATATGCTTGTCCCTGGACTTATATTTAAAGGGTGGTTCATTAAGAGCGAGAACAGCGTCGACAAACAGATTTTACTTTAAGATGAGAGGCGCTTCAATAATATCCTTAGAAACTGCAGTAGAGCTTAGGAACCTGGTTAGTTAGGCATTGAATCATGGTTAAAGCCAAATCCGGTAGGGCGGGGTTAGTTCCGTCAGTGCGCCTCACTCTGTTCACTGTAGGCATTACTTGAGATTCTTTGCAGCGTCCATTCGGCTCATAGCTGTAACCCCTTTCATTCCTTTTACTGTATCTTCGTTGATATTCTCTTTTTTCTATCTTTTTTTTTTCTTACCACCTTTCCTAACATTAGTTTCATAGTGCAACTGCGAGGCTTTCCTCCTCTTACACCTTTCAAACCTTTTACTCTCAATTTGCCTTTCAGCGTCGAATGGCCCCATAGGTCCCAATGCTTGGTCTTTGGCCTAAATTTCATATTACATGCCCAGTAGCCAAAAAACTATTATCGTTTACCGAGAAATTCTGCTCATGGTCCATACTGAACATCTTAGGCTACTCTTCAGACCATGTCAACTCTTTTGCTGGATCATCAAACTGAAAATGCTTTTTTTTTCTTCTTCTTCTTCTTCTTCAAAAAATGTTAACTTATTAACTGGCAATGCGTGAATTACTACTCATCATACGTGATACAGACTGTTAAACGATTTGTTTAGACAGGTCACGTGCACGAAAAATGAATTTATTCTGAGGGAAATTTCCATAGAAAGATTAATTTCTGTTTCTATCAATGAGTGGGACCCTATGTACAAAAACTATTATTGATATTTTTTAGACATTCTCAATCATTCTTTGCGTCTGATATGATATTCAAAGGTATGCTTTCTTATTTTAATATCGTAGTTTCGTCTCATGTGTAAGGAAATCGATAATATCTAGAAGCTACAGATTTTTTTTTCAAAGAATACGTGGATTTAGAAGCAACAGATTTTTTGTCAAAGAATACTTGGATCTAGAAGCTACAGATTTTTTTTGTCAAAGAATACGTGGATCTAGAACCTATAGATTTTTTTGTCAAAGAATACGTGGATTTAGAAGCTACGGATTTTTTGTCAAAGAATACGTGGATCTAGAAGCTACAGATTTTTTTGTCAAAGAATACGTGGATCTAGAAGCTACAGGTTTTTTTTGTCAAAGAATATGTGGACATAGAAGCTACAGATTTTTTTGTCAAAGAATACGTGGAACTAGAGGCCTCAGATTTTTTTTCAAAGAATATGTAGATCAAGAAGCTACAGATTTTTTTGTCAAAGAATACGTGGATCTAGAAGCTACAGATTTCTTTTTGTCAAAGAATACGTGAATCTAGAAGCTACAGATTTTTTTGTCAAAGAATACGTGGATCTAGAAGCTACAGATTTTTTTTGTCAAAGGATATGTGGATCTAGAAGCTCCAGATTTTTTTTGTCAGAGAATATGTGGATCTAGAAGCTACAGATTTTTTTTTGTCAAAGGATATGTGGATCTAGAAGCTACTGATTTTTTTGTCAAAGAATACGTGGATCTAGAAGCTCCAGATTTTTTTTGTCAGAGAATATGTGGATCTAGAAGCTACAGATTTTTTTTTTTGTCAAAGGATATGTGGATCTAGAAGCTACTGATTTTTTTGTCAAAGAATACGTGGATCTAGAAGCTACAGATTTCTTTTGTCAAAGAATATGTGGAACTAGACGCTACAGATTTTTTGTCAAAGAACACGTGGATCTAGAAGCTACAGATTTTTTTGTCAAAGAATACGTAGGTCTAGAAGCTACAGATTTTTTTTCGAAGAATATGTGGGTCTAGAAGCTAGAGATTTTTTGTCAAAGAATACGTAGATCTAGACGCTACAGATTTTTTGTCAAAGAATACGTGGGTCTAGAAGCTACAGATATTTTTGTCAAAGAATACGTGGATCTAGAAGCTACAGATTTTTTTTTTGCCAAAGAATATGTGGATCTAGAAGCTACAGATTTTTTTTTGTCAAAGAATATGTGGATCTAGAAGCTACAGATTTTTTTGTCAAAGAATACATAGATCTAGAAGCTACAGATTTTTTTGTCAAAGAATACATGGGTCTAGAAGCTACAGATTTTTTGTCAAAGAATACATAGATCTAGAAACTACAGATGTTTTTTTTTTAAATACGTGGATCTAGAAGCTACAGATTTCTTTTTGTCAAAGAATACGTGGATCTAGAAGCTACAGATTTTTTTCAAAGAATACGTGGATCTAGAAGCTACAGATTTTTTTGTCAAAGAATATGTGGATCTAGAAGCTACAGATTTTTTTGCCAAAGAATACGTGGATCTAGAAGGTACAGATTTTTTTGTCAAAGAATACGTGGATCTAGAAGCTACAGATTTTTTTGTCAAAGAATACGTGGATCTAGAAGCTACAGGTTTTTTTGTCAAAGAATACGTGGATCTAGAAGCTACAGATTTTTTTGTCAAAGAATACGTGGATCTAGAAGCTACATATTTTTTTGTCAAAGAATACGTGGATCTAGAAGCTACAGATTTTTTTGTCAAAGAATACGTGGATCTCGAAGCTATAGATTTTTTGTCAAAGAATTTGTGGATCTAGAAGCTACAGATTTTTTTGTCAAAGAATATGTGGATCTAGAAGCTACAGATTTTTTTGTTAAAGGATTTGTGGATCTAGAAGCTACAGATTTTTTTGTCAAAGAATATGTTGATCTAGAAGCTACAGATTTTTTTTGTCAAAGAATTTGTGGATCTAGAAGCTACAGATTTTTTTTCAAAGAATATATTGATCTAGAAGCTACAAATTTTTTTGTCAAAGAATACGTGTGTCTAGAAGCTACAGATATTTTTGTCAAAGAATACGTGGATCTAGAAGCTACAGATTTTTTTTGCCGAAGAATATGTGGATCTGGAAGCTACAGATTTTTTTTTTTTTTTTTTGTCAAAGAATACGTGGATCTAGAAGCTACAGATTTTTTTGTCAAAGAATACGTGGATCTCGAAGCTACAGATTTTTTTGTCAAAGAATACGTGGATCTAGAAGCTACAGATTTTTTTGTCAAAGAATATGTGGATCTAGAAGCTACAGATTTTTTTTGTCAAAGAAATTGTGGATCTAGAAGCTACAGATTCTTTTTGTCAAAGAATTTGTGGATCTAGAAGCTACAGATTTTTTTTTCAAAGAATATGTTGATCTAGAAGCTACAGATTTTTTTTGGTCAAAGAATACGTGGGTCTAGAAGCTACAGATATTTTTGTCAAAGAATATGTGGATTTAGAAGCTACAGATTTTTTTTGCCAAAGAATACGTGGATCTAGAAGCTACAGATTTTTTTGTCAAAGAATTTGTGGATCTAGAAGCTACAGATTTTTTTTTCAAAGAATATGTTGATCTAGAAGCTACAGATTTTTTTTGGTCAAAGAATACGTGGGTCTAGAAGCTACAGATATTTTTGTCAAAGAATATGTGGATTTAGAAGCTACAGATTTTTTTTTTTTGCCAAAGAATACGTGGATCTAGAAGCTACAGATTTTTTGTCAAAGAATATGTGGATCTAGAAGCTACAGATTTTTTTTTGTCAAACAATACGTAGATATAGAAGCTACCGATTTTTTTGTCAAAGAATACATGGGTCTAGAAGCTACAGATTTTTTTGTCAAAGAATACATAGATCTGGAAACTACAGATTTTTTTTTTTAAATACGTGGATCTAGAAGCTACAGATTTCTTTTTGTCAAAGAATACGTGGATATAGAAGCTACAGATTTTTTTCAAAGAATACGTGGATCTAGAAGCTATAGATTTTTTTCAAAGAATGCGTGGATCTAGAAGCTACAAATTTTCTTTGTCAAAGAATACGTGGATCTAGAAGCTACAGATTTTTTTGCCAAAGAATACGTGGATCTAGAAGGTATAGATTTTTTTTGTGAAAGAATACGTGGATCTAGAAGCTACAGATTTTTTTGTCAAAGAATACGTGGATCTCGAAGCTACAGATTTTTTTGTCAAAGGATTTGTGGATCTAGAAGCTATAGATTTTTTTGTCTAAGAATATGTGGATCTAGAAGCTACAGATTTCTTTTGTCAAAGAATATGTGGATCTAGAAGCTACAGATTTTTTTGTCAAAGAGTACGTGGATCTAGAAGCTACCGATTTTTTTTGTCAAAAAATACGTGGATCTAGAAGCTACCGATTTTTTTTGTCAAAAAATACGTGGATCTAGAAGCTACAGATTTTTTTTGTCAAAGAATATGTGGATCTAGAAGCTACAAATTTTTTTGTCAAAGAATATGTGGATCTAGAAGCTACAGATTTTTTTGTCAAAGAATACGTGGATCTAGAAGCTACAGATTTTTTTGTCAAAGAATACGTGGATCTCGAAGCTACAGATTTTTTTGTCAAAGGATTTGTGGATCTAGAAGCTACAGATTTTTTTGTCTATGAATATGTGGATCTAGAAGCTACAGATTTTTTTGTCAAAGAATATGTGGATCTAGAAGCTACAGATTTTTTTGTCAAAGAATACGTGGATCTAGAAGCTACAGATTTTTTTGTCAAAGAATATGTGGATCTAGAAGCTACAGATTTTTTTTTCAAAGAATACGTGGATCTAGAAGCTACAGATTTTTTTGTCAAAGAATATGTGGATCTAGAAGCTACAGATTTTTTTGTCAAAGAATATGTGGATCTAGAAGCTACAGATTTTTTTGTCAAAGAATACGTGGAACTATAAGCTACAGATTTTTTTTCAAGGAATACGTGGATCTAGAAGCTACAGATTTTTTTGTCAAAGAGTACGTGGATCTAGAAGCTACAGATTTTTTTTTGTCAAAGAATACGTGGATCTAGAAGCTACAGATTTCTTTATGTCTAAGAATACGTGGATCTAGAAGCTACATATTTCTTTTTGTCAAAGAATACGTGGCTCTAGAAGCTACAGATTTTTTTGTCAAAGAATACGTGGATCTAGAAGCTACAGATTTCTTTTTGTCAAAGAATACTTGGATCTAGAAGCTACAAATTTTTTGTCAAAGAATACGTGGCTCTAGAAGCTACAGATTTTTTTTGTAAAAGAATGCATGGATTTAGAAGCTACAGATTTTTTGTCAAAGAATATGTGGATCTAGAAGCTACAGATTTTTTCGTCAAAGAACACGTATATCTAGAAGCTACAGATTTTTTTGTCAAAGAATACGTGGATCTAGAAGCTACAGGTTTCTTTTCTGTCAAACGTGGAACTAGAAGCTACAGATTTTTTTGTTTAAGAATATGTGAATATGAAGCAAGTTCACAAGTTCGCCAGAGAGTCTTTCAGCGTGTAGAAAAAAAGACTCTTCATGTGCACTTATGAAGAGATTTAATGAAAACGAGACTTTAAACGCTGAGCCATTTATACAAAACTGATGAGTTGTGGTATTTGGAATAAGAAGCCCGTGGAAAATAAAGGCAGTGACAGGCGTACCAGATTCCAAAAGTAAACTGTTTATGAGAGAGAGAGAGAGAGAGAGAGAGAGAGAGAGAGAGAGAAAGAGAGAGAGAGAGAGATGCAAAAATTGGTTGAAATCGTCACGAAAATAAAGAAGTAATAGATCGACAGTGGGGGTGAATGAAGTAAAGATTATATCATTTCAACTTACCAAAAACATTTTATCTTTTCCCAGCAACGGTTTATGACTGTATTTATTTGTTTCTCGGTGACTTTTCTATTACTATTTATTTCCCTACTTTTATCTCCACATTTGTATGTGATACATTTTTCTCTCTGTCACCTATGGGTCTTCTATTCTTCGGGAGATTGTTTAGCGAGTTAGTGGTAGTTTACACTCGTTCCATTTCAGCATGAGTTCATGTTGAATTATCATATGAACAATAAAAGTCATTGTCATCGTACACTGTTATTTGATTTGATTCGCCTACAATGAACGGGAGAGAATCTTAGGTAACTTATGGAGACTAGAAATGTGATTTTGGCCAGGTAAGAAAGCCTATATTTTTTTTTCTTTTTTAAGAAATAAAAGGAACCCGTCGTACTGTGAGCGTCAGAGTCAATCAAAAGACAGCTTGAAAAATAAACAGGTTTAAGCACCACTAGATTTAGATTCTCAGACAGTCGGGTAAAGAGAGCACGGAAATCTAAACTCCTTTCCAAATTTCTTTTTTCCACCAAAAGTTACTGGTGTGGATATATGCTTTACACTTTTCACCAAAAGCATCACATTCCATTCTTTGAACTAGCATTCATTTACCATGATTTGTAGTTCTTCTACTTCTTATTTATGGCGTATATGCCAGAAGGACCCTAATTCTTCTATCCTATTTCGTGGTGTCTGAACATATTTCATACCATCACTCCCACCAAAGTCCTCTTTGTTAGCAGCCCCTTGATCCTCAATGAGCTTAAACACACTATTCCCAGAAGGATTCTGGCGGCCACACTAAACGCATCTCCAGCCAACCATCCTCCATATTACCACTCCGATTCGGGACCAGCGTCTCTGTTCTCACCTAAGCGTTAGGAATACCTTTGACTTAACGCTGGGGTTCAAAGGTTCCCTTGGCGTGTTTGCACTTCACCTGTTAATGCCGAGTCTGTTCACACGCCGCGAGAGAGAAAGCTGGTTGACGTAGCCGTGGTATTTATGCGCTTGTGTAACTTCAAACGCTGGCAACTAACACATCCTGTCTGTTGTTCTGTGCCTTTCCAAAGGTCACTCGGTGGGGGGAGAAATGGTTAAGTAAACAAAAACCATAAAAAGATGGTATTTAGGAAGTGAGGATGATAACAAGCAGTAGCGTTGAATTCGGAGTTTGAAATCGTTTTTAGTTTACAGGTCTGTGTGGTTTCCTTTTCACATCATTGTTTACTCTTATCAACGCCTAGTAACAGGTACCTTCTTTTAGTTTATGGTTGCACCATCTGCATCGTTTGGTAGATAATAAAGATTTTTTTATCCGCAGTTCCTCGTGAAGTCTAAGTCTAAAGTCTCTCTGTCCTGGATCTCAGTCTAAGCGTTAAGAAACAACTAATAGTTTAGAACAGCTTAACTAAACCACTGAGCCAAAAATCCTGTTTCTTATCAGGCTGGTGACAAATATTGGCATAATTGCATTAACTTGATGTACTGCTGTGACCATCATGCTCTAGAAAGCTGATTACCAAGGCTCATTGAGCAGAAGACTTGTGTGGTTGCACAAAGCACACTAGGAGAGGAAACATGGGCGTAGCTCTCATTAATTTATAAGACATCACTCTGGTGAAAGAACAAATCCCAAAAATTAAGCCTTTAAACATCATCTTAGGGCAACTTCCGCCTTCGTGACTAAATCACCAAATCACCTCTAACATCTTTGAAATACCCTGTAACCCTTGACCAACTTCACTGCAGTCCCAAACACACTAGACCCCGAAGGGGGGAGGTGCCGTCAGTGCACCTCATGTGGTGCACTGTAGGCTTACTCTAGGCATTACTAAAGGTTCTTTGCAGCGTCCCTTCGGCCCCCAGCTGCAACCCCTTTCATTCCTTTTACTGTACCTCCATTCATATCTTTCTTCCATCTTGCTATCCACCCTCTCCTAACAATTATTTCATAGTGCAACTGCTAGGTTTTTGTCCTGTTACACCCTTCAGACTTATCTACTTTCAATTTTCTTTCCAGCGATGAATGACCTCATAGGTCCCAGTGCTTGGTCTTTGGCCTAAATTCTATATCCCATCCCCCACCCCCAACCCCACAAATACACTAGATGACAAAATTCATTTTACACAGACAGGACTTAGGCATCATAATTCTTTGTTATCTTTTCTGTAAAAACTATTTTAAGAATTCCTCGCAAAAAAGTGACTACAGCTGTAAGCTCAAATATAGTTATAATATTGTTTGGCACCAGCTGAGCTTCAGTGAAAAAGGAGAACATTTCAGTTTTGTCATAATCATAGTTAAGTCAAGGGGCTGCATCACTGACCATTGACCTGTTTCCAATCCAAAAGCAAATTGTCTGCCTATGTAAGTATCTTTATAGACTTAACTTAGGCTTCGGGAGTTTTTCATAGAGCTTCAAGTACGAACGCAAGACTGTTTGATAAAAAAAAATCCTGACAGTACTCGGGTGAGTATAAGTGTGAGAAACTAACAAATTCTATCAGCTGACAAAACAATGTGAACATATAAGAAGCTAGTCACTTTTAAGAAAGCTGTAGCACTTTGGAAAATGATTGACTCTTTCCAGCAACTCTGAACAGTGACAGCTGAGCATATTAAGCATATACAATTTTTTTAAGGATCCTCCCCTTCCAGCGACACCAAATAGTTTTCTTTTGTGCATATATAAGGAATCTTTTTTATTAATGTTTAGGAATACAGTCTAAATGTATTTTGTTGTCAGAACGATAGATCTTAAGTTTTACTTTGCTAGGTTACTGAAGTAACATTAGAATTGCATGCAAAACATGAATATCAACAGAAGTAGAGATAATAAAATGAAAATTATTTTTTATAGTTAACTTGGTTTACTCAAGTGATTCTTAAAGTAAACTCTCTCTCTCTCTCTCTCTCTCTCTCTCTCTCTCTCTCTCTCTCTCTCTCTCTCTCTCTCTCTCTCTCTCTCTCTCTCTGGCGCAGAAATAACGACCATTTAATGCTTGAATTAGATAACGTTTCATATTTGTGATAATGAGCATTATCATGTAATTCTATTTTATTTTTCTTGTGCTGTTGTTATAACTGATAGTAAGATATGCTTCCAATACGTTCTCGATATTTTTCCAGACAATAATACCCAGGAAACTACTTACGAAAACAAATAAATATCACTCACGTCAGTACAAGACAGAACTCCAGTGGCCAGTGCGGCAGAAATATGGCTTATAAGCGAGTTTTCATTTTTACCTTTGAGTACCACATGAGGCCTTCCAAAAAAAAATAAATAATAAGATAATGAATTTTCCATTTTTTGTAGCCCAGAGAAAAAGAAATCAAACCTCGCATGCAAGATTTATTCCTACTTATGAAATCAAGACAGAACCGCCACATTCTGCGCAAGAAGAAGTTTTACAACCCCTCCTTCCCGTACCTAGGTGATACGTGTCTTGTGTGCTTACCCCGGAAAGGTCTCCATAAACTTGCAATGTTATATCTTAATTCCCATCTCTCTGGGCACAAAACCACTCGGAAGATTATCCGGCAAAAAGCGCGGCATTACTGTGTATCTATATTTAATGGCTGACTCCCCTTACAATGCCGCCTATACACCTGGTGGAGATCCTTTCCCCAGTTGTGGCCGCATTAGTATGCATCGATTAATTTCAAAAGACACCAACTTTATGGGTTGGGTGACAAACACGATCAGAACGCCGAGGCGCCTCCAAATGGGGTTCTTGCTCTTTTTTTATGGGGGAAGCGAGGCGGGGAGATACCACACACACACACACACACACGCACGCACGCACACACACACACAAAGAAAAAGAGAAGAAAGGAGAGAGAGAGAGAGAGGCGACTCTCTGAAGTATAGAGAAAAGAAGGGAATTCATGAAACGAAGAAAATACATTGTCCTCATGTTCCTGAAACTAGTTAGGCAGAACCACCATTGACTATCATCAAGATTTGAGAGCCCTGACTTACCAACAAGTGAATAGTTGATGGCAAGAAACAAATATTCACAAGCATAATGAGAAGTCTGTATGGTGCTTGAAGAAGCAATGGTCGCTGTATCGAAAAGATAACAGGAGCGCTAAATCGTAATGTGATGAGGACTTTAAATCCCATGAGATTAGATCTTATTTAAATGTGTTCATTTATACATTGAGTAGATATGAATGTAGATGCCCACGTCTTCCTTTATACAATGTATACTCGTGCACATTTCTTACAGGCATGTTTATGCGTATGATTGTATATAGTATGCGAACGAATGGAGATCCACAGACAATATTTTATATATATATATATATATATATATATATATATATATATATATATATATATATATATATATATATGCAGGTGTGTTTGTGTGTGTGTATGTATGTATGTATGTATGTATATACAGGGTGTTTCGAAATCAGAGGCCCGCCCCCTCTACAGCATAAACTAAAATTTATATGGACAAAAACAAAAGTAATTCAGAACAGGTATTTATTTAAGTTTCTCTCTGAGTATTTAATATTTTGTGTGGCCTCCATCTGCCTGTACCACAGCCTGCATTCTTGAGGGGTATGATTTCAGAAAATTGCAAAAAAGCTGAGACTCAAACTCCATTTCCCTGAACACTTCAGTCACCTCTCTTCACAGGTCATCGAGTCTTGGTATACCATCATAGTTCACTGTGCGCGCTTCAACACGATCCTTTAAGATATTACCAATGTTTTCACACACATTAAGGTCAGGGAAGCCACCTGGAAATTCACTTGATGAGAAGAAATCAATACCACTGTTTTGAAGCAGCTCCTGTGTCTGAAGAGCCTTGAAACATGGTGCCTTATCATGCAAAAATGCGACTTCTTCAACAGATAACACATTTTCAGGATCTCTGAGGAAAGGAAATACTTCACCAGTAAGCACAGTTTCTCTGAAGTATTCGCCATTCCATGACTGTCCTTTTTCTTTGATGATCCACATTAACCGTTTGGCTGTGAAACAGAGAAAAATTCCCAAACATTCAGGTCATCGCTGATATCATCCAACTTTGCAGCCCAAATGATGTCATTTTTATGATTTGGCTTCCTGACTGTGTAAATGAAGAATTCATCTGATGAGGCAACATGGAGAAAGTCAGCTTCATCCCAATCTTTAAGAAATGAACCACAAAACCATGCACGGTCTTCTCTCTCTGTTGCTGAGTGATGTTGGGCTTGCTGATAACATGAAATGGCTTGATACCAGATTTTTTCAACTCACGATATACAGCACTATAACTTCTCTTCTTTCCCCTTTTTGTTTCTAGTTCAAGCGCCAATTTACGAAAAGACTTTCTTGCTCTACCCACTGCCTCAGCTATGATGTCTTTTGACTCCTGAGAAAGGACTTCAGGCCTTCCAAGATTCTCGCTCTTTTCGCGATGACGGTCATGTGGATTTTTGTTCCAGTTTCTTTTAACAAAGGATTCATCTCTTTTAATGTATTTAGCTATCCAGGAATGTGAAATGAAGGATGCGCCAGCATCCCTGGCCTCTGTGAAGGTTATAGCCCGGATTAGGTCAATCCATCTGATTTCCTCCGAGTCGTTAGCCATGGCTGTATCTAACTCCGTCACTCAGTCTGAAAATACAAGAAATGTAAAATGAAAAATAGCTTAATAGAAACTTAAAATAATGTACTTGGAGGTAGGCTATAGCAGAAAACTTCATAACTTTCCATTTGTTCGAAACACCCGGTATATGTATATATATATATATATATATATATATATATATATATATATATATATATATATATATATATGTGTGTGTGTGTGTGTGTGTGTGTGTGTGTGTATTCATATATATGTGTGTATACATATATATATATATATATATATATATATATATATATATATATATATTACATATAATATAATATAGTATAATATATATATGTATGTATGTGTGTATGTATGTATGTATGTATGTATATATCAATCCAGAGGGTATAAAAGAAGGCCACAAAACATTTCGGCGAGAGGAAATCTCTTCACTTGAATATCAGAATTGCCCTCACCAACATACACCAAAATGAGAAGAATCTGACAGAAGGCGTTTACAGCATCCCTCGCAAAACATGGGAAACAGTCTATGCTAGATAAAGGCCGCTCTGGCCCGACGTTTACTGGAACGCAGGAGATCTACCAGATAATATGCACAAGAAACCTCTGCAGTTTTCACACCATGTGCGGGGGTTTATGGACATTCTTTTGTTTACGAAGATTCTTCCTAGCTGTTGAAAAGCTCCAGACCGAACAAAAGTAAGATCATAAAACTATAGCCAGACCGAAATGACTACGAACATGTGTGACGTTTTAGACATTGCCACTTTTCCCAGATTTCATTCATAAAACCTTGACCCAATTTGGGATATGGCGTAGATGTGGCAAAACGTTTCCTCGTCTTCATTATACCAGGTCAGAAAGAGTAAAAAGTTGGACACTATTGGTTTGCATTTCTAAAACTGAAGACGTAAAATGAGCTAGAGAACTGAAATTTGATGACGAGTAAAGGATGATTAATAGTAAAGAAAAGCACAGTAATTGAAGATTTTAATTCATACATTAAACTGTTTTAATAATAGGGTAGGATAAGGATGATTTAGTTTCTTATCATCTAAATGAATTATACAAATGCCCAATATCTAGTCCAGGCTCACTGATGAAAAAAAATTGCTAGTGGCTCCTCAAGACTTGGTAGATTGTAAATTAAGTCGGCCTTGTTCCGGAACGGTCTCTCTCCTCTGGACAGCCCACGGGGGCGATAAGTAGGATTTCATGACCGGATTAAAGAACCCCTAATTGAAGGATGCTGATTAACTGTAGTCGGAGTATAGGCCAAGAAGTTTGGCAGCGTAGCTGATGACAGCCGTGTTCGTTGTCAGTTTGGTTTGACTGTAGCAGTCATAAACAACCGTAGTAAACAAACAACGCGAAATTATCCGAAGGGCGGTGGAAAGAGGATTGAATGGATGAGATCCTTAAGAATATAAGACACCTAAGGCGGCTACCTGATGACCAGCGTTAAATTTTGGCTATTAGGCGCCCGCTTGCAATTAAGCTTTCCCCTCTCATTAACCTCCCCCTGATGGAACCTCTTACTCTTATAGTTAGTCCACTTTAATCCTTGTAGCTGACTCCCTGTGCACTGTCCTTTTTGTATAGAAAGCTTTGTGCTGTCAAATCTCTCCGTTAGTTCACCAGAGATGTAGAGGAATGTCTGAAATATAGTTCAGTTTTCATGTGTATCCTTTTTTTAATTAAGGCTTGCATACGGCGGCTGAATTGTCTGGATACGAATCACCACGGTTATATATATATATATATATATATATATATATATATATATATATATATATATGTGTGTGTGTGTGTGTGTGTGTGTGTGTGTGTGTGTGTGTGTATGTATATATGTGTGAGAATATTAATAAACCTGGTTACCTAATATCAACAATTACAACTTAATACTTTCGTTTGTTCTCTCTCTCTCTCTCTCTCTCTCTCTCTCTCTCTCTCTCTCTCTCTCTCTCTCTCTCTCTCTCTCTCTCTCTCTCTCAATAAATAGCAGGGCCATAAAGTGTATTAAATCATTTCTCTCTTGACAAAAACTTCTCCTTTAAAGTTTTTTTTTCTATTGATCATCCCGTCCAGCACCAACATAAATACAGGGTGCTGATGTGTTTTGTCTTCAGTGTACAACATGATACTGACACGAATACATCGCACCCACCTTCCTTCGTTTTTTACCAAGAAAGAAAATTTGACCGAAAAAAATATATCCCTTAGTAATTCTTCTTCTGGGATAAGAGATTAGGCAAACTTAATTCTACATCCATCAAGTTAAAAACATTCACAAACATGACCTATCGGATTGATAGCAAAACCGAAGAATTATGTCATTTAATTCGAAACATCCCAGGATAATATTTTTGCTCGTAAACAAAGATAACGATTCCATTTGGTAGACGCAACAACAAGGACGCTTTATATTTATCTTATACCGTTCTAAACGAAGACAGCTGACTCTTTGTAAATCTCCATAATCTTGTTAAAACGTTTTCCCGTCAGCTAAGAAATTTCCACGGTAATATCAAGAAATCAAATATTCATTCATTTTTTTACCTCGAGCACAAAAAAAATCATATTTTCAGTTATGTTATATCTATAAAGTTCTTATCCTAATGTATAACTTAAAATGTAGTGAATCGGAGATAGCTATTAACCTTTAGTTCATTGCCAGGTATAAATAACCTCATATTTCATAAATGGTCAGTTGTGCAGATAAAATTATACTCGCACAAATCATCCTGTAGTTACTTCGTAGTCATAAAAAGAAATACCGATCCTTGTCCTGTAACCTTGAAATGAATAGTTCTCCTATTCTATCCAGTATGGTTTGTAGTGCTTGTATATTTTGTGTTTTCCAGTTATCTTTGTCTAGCATTTTTCCCGTTATCTCCTTTTATCATTAATCACCTCCATGCCAGATGAGTTGCATTTACCATGCGCTCTCTGTCTTCGAGTTTCCGTTGCATTTAGAATCCAAAATGCTATTCTGAATGAATAAGTTCTTTTTGCCTCGGCCAGGTATTTTCACCAAGATCTTTTAGATTAATTCTCATTAGTATACTTCACCCTTGCGCAGTCTTATTTAAGCATAAGCTAGTCATTTACTCTGTTGGTGTTCTCTTAAACTCTCTGAATGGTTCGATGTAGATTTTTTACATACCCTCGGTTTCTTTTTTTATCTTTTTTTTTTTTTGCCCAAGTGGCAATTCCACTAAGTGATTTCTGTTTAAATGTCATCTGTGTTCTTATGAGTTCACTGACTTTTTATGGGAACTGACATGGCTCTAGATAGGAAGTGAACTGCAGATTTTTCAGTAAATGTTCTTACGTCAGAAAAAAATGTAATCTGCCATAATTTTCAAGTCACTGTTGCCATTCAGTAAGATCTTTGTTTTATTTATCGTTGGTATATATATCTTCCATGTTCTGTATTCTAAGATTTTAAGGCTTTGATTGTAAAGCTCTCAGTCTTTAAGGTCAAAGCGTATTGGTTATTTTACGCTAGCACACATTCCATTATAGGTATTAGATTGCATCAAATCTTTATTTGTTTTTCTTCTTTCTGTTTTCATGGATATTGCAAAACTTTCACTTCTTGTTCTCCTTTCTGTTTTCGTGGATGTTGCAAAACTTTCACTTCTTCTTCTCCTTTCTGTTTTCATGGATGTTGCAAAACTTTCACTTCTTTTTCTCCTTTCTGTTGTCATGGATGTTGCAAAACTTTCAATTCTTTTTCTCCTTTCTGTTTTCATGGATGTTGCAAAACTTTCACTTCTTTTTCTCCTCTCTGTTGTCATGGATATTGCAAAACTTTCACTTCTTTTTCTCCTTTCTGTTTTCGTGGATGTTGCAAAACTTTCACTTCTTTTTCTCCTTTCTGTTTTCATGGATGTTGCAAAACTTTCACTTCTTTTTCTCCTTTCTGTTGTCATGGATGTTGCAAAACTTTCACTTCTTTTTCTCCTTTCTGTTTTCATGGATGTCGCAAAACTTTCACTTCTTTTTTTCCTTTCTGTTTTCATGGATGTTGCAAAACTTTCACTTCTTTTTCTCCTTTCTGTTTTCATAGATGTTGAAAAACTTTCACTTCTTTTTCTCCTTTCTGTTTTCATGGATGTTGCAAAACTTTCACTTCTTTTTCTCCTTTCTGTTTCCATGGATGTTGCAAAACTTTCACTTGTTTTTCTCCTTTCTGTTTTCATGGATGTTGCAAAACTTTCACTTCTTTTTCTCCTTTATGTTTTCATGGATGTTGCAAAACTTTCACTTCTTTTTCTCCTTTCATTTTTCATGGATGTTGCAAAACTTTCACTTCTTTTTCTCCTTTCTGTTTTCATGGATGTTGCAAAACTTTCACTTCTTTTTCTTCTTTCTGTTTTCATGGATGTTGCAAAACTTTCGCTTCTTTTTCTCCTTTCTGTTTTCATGGATATTGCAAAACTTTCACTTCTTTTTCTCCTTTCTGTTTTCATGGATATTGCAAAACTTTCACTTCTTTTTCTCCTTTCTGTTTTCATGAATGTTGCAAAACTTTCACTTCTTTTTCTCCTTTCTGTTTTCATGGATGTTGCAAAACTTTCACTTCTTTTTCTCCTTTCAGTTTTCATGGATATTGCAAAATTTTCACTTCTTTTTCTCCTTTCTGTTTTCATGGATGTTGCAAAACTTTCACTTCTTTTTCTCCTTTCTGTTTTCATGGATGTTGCAAAACTTTCACTTCTTTTTCTCCTTTCTGTTTTCATGGATGTTGCAAAACTTTCACTTCTTTCTCTCCTTTCTGTTTTCATGGATGTTGCAAAACTTTCACTTCTTTTTCTCCTTTCTGTTTTCATGGATGTTGCAAAACTTTCACTTGTTTTTCTCCTTTCTGTTTTCATGGATGTTGCAAAACTTTCACTTCTTTTTCTCCTTTTTTGTTTTCATGGATGTTGCAAAACTTTCACTTCTTTTTCTCCTTTCTGTTTTCATGGATATTACAAAACTTTCACTTCTTTTTCTCCTTTCTGTTTTCATGAATGTTGCAAAACTTTCACTTCTTTTTCTCCTTTCTGTTTTCATGGATGTTGCAAAATTTTCACTTCTTTTTCTCCTTTCTGTTTTCATGGATGTTGCAAAACTTTCACTTCTTTTTCTCCTTTCTGTTTTCATGGATATTGCAAAACTTTCACTTCTTTTTCTCCTTTCTGTTTTCACGGATGTTGCAAAACTTTCACTTCTTTTTCTCCTTTTTGTTTTCATGGATATTGCAAAACTTTCACTTCTTTTTCTCCTTTTTGTTTTCATGGATATTGCAAAACTTTCACTTCTTTTTCTCCTTTCTGTTTTCATGGATATTGCAAAACTTTCACTTCTTTTTCTCCTTTCTGTTTTCATGGATACTGCAAAACTTTCACTTCTTTTTCTCCTTTCTGTTTTCATGGATGTTGCAAAACTTTCACTTCTTTTTCTCCTTTTTGTTTTCATGGATATTGCAAAACTTTCACTTCTTTTTCTCCTTTCAGTTTTCAGGGATATTGCAAAACTTTCACTTCTTTTTCTCCTTTCTGTTTTCACGGATGTTGCAAAACTTTCACTTCTTTTTCTCCTTTCTGTTTTCATGGATATTGCAAAACTTTCACTTCTTTTTCTCCTTTCTGTTTTCATGGATGTTGCAAAACTTTCACTTCTTTTTCTCCTTTCTGTTTTCATGGATATTGCAAAAATTTCACTTCTTTTTCTCCTTTCTGTTTTCAAGGATGATGCAAAACTTCCACTTCTTTTTCTCCTCTCTGTTTTCATGGATGTTGCAAAACTTTCACTTCTTTTTCTCCTTTCTGTTTTCAAGGATGTTGCAAAACTTTCACTTCTTTTTCTCCTTTCTGTTTTCATGGATATTGCAAAACTTTCACTTCTTTTTCTCTTTTCTGTTTTCATGGATATTACAAAACTTTCACTTCTTTTTCTCCCTTCTGTTTTCATGGATGTTGCAAAACTTTCACTTCTTTTTCTCCTTTCTGTTTTCATGGATGTCGCAAAACTTTCACTTCTTTTTTCCTTTCTGTTTTCGTGGATGTTGCAAAACTTTCACTTCTTCAAAAATTGCGTTGTAGATGAAAAGAATACGTGAAAGTTCAGGATATCGAAGATTACGCTAGATGTGAAAAAGATGCATTTGATTAATACAGTACAGAGCGAAAAGAGAAACTGTCCAAATACAGAAGTGAAAAAAAATTACAGGCAAAAAAATGGACGTTGAAAATAGTTCATTCTATATCCGGCTTCGCTACAAATGCGAGGTTTCTGTCGCTGATCTTAAGAGCGGAGAGTTAATGTAAGGAAGAAATCAGAGAGTGTAAAAGTATTTCTTTAAATATTTTTTCTGTGGAAATATTGCTGAGGATTCTGTGGTCGTCAAATGCTAACAAAATGTCACTGTGTTTCAAAGTCGTTTCTGATAAACATAAAATATAAATAAAAGAAATTTATTTTTAACCAGCTTTGTTCAGAAAAAAAAGAGGTTGACGAAGAGCTGAATTATTTTTCATTAACGTCAAGGTTTTTTTTTTGTCATATTTAATGGAAAACGCTTAAAAGCAGTGGTCATAAACTATGAATGCTAGAAAAATTGTGACTAAAAGATTAGGGGATAGTCTCATGTCAAATTCAAACCGCTCGTTTATGAGTATCACCAGATGGCTAAGAAGGTCCATGATTATAATCTGAGTCGCAGTACTGTGGTTAAGACACTCGGGTCACTAGTGAGTGCAGCCGAGTTTGATTCCCGAGAGAGGCAGAACGATTTTAGCACATTCCATTTCTCAAAGGGTTGGCTTTGGGCAAAATCAATACTGTAGTCACTGTTGAATCAGTGATGAACCATGCAAAACCTTGGGCAACCTCTTCCATTTCATACCTGTCAAAGAAGGCTCATTTTCTTTTCTTGCATCCACTTTCGCATCATTTTCTTGGATAATTTGGGCCCTTTTATTCAGACACCTCTTCCACTCCATACAGAACACTGTCACAGTCTCTGTTTGCTCATTCCTCCAAAAATTTCTGAATCTCACTTTTCAGTACCCTGTTGAATTTCATTCTCTCTACACGTGACCGGAACACCTGCTAACAGATCTCTCTTTTAACCGAGGCTAATGTCGTTACCTCATCTCAGTCACACATACATTTCTCAACTTTTCAACCTGCTTAACTCACATACTATGTAAATTCATCTAAACCACTTCTGTTTTATTTTTCTCTCGAATTTATATGCAACATCCACACTCCGCCTCCACAGAGGAGCAGTAGCTCAACAATCCAATTTTGTCTTCAGTAGAACTTCTCTCCCAAACTTTCTGCGGGGATCATGCTACCTGCCGTGTCTCACCTGTTCCTTACGCCTTTCTTCCACCACCTTTATTTCGTAGGTAGCACTGTAATGTTTTCCATAACTAGGAACTAAATTAGGTCTGATTTACAATCATTTCTCAAGTCCACATTCTTCTATGGTTCAGAAGGCACTTTCCCTTCCTAATTAGGCCATATTTTTTAGCATGTTCCTTATGCCTGTATGTAGTGCTGTTCCTCATCTGAAGGTAAATAGTGATATTGTTTCAGCATTGCTTTTAATATCGTTGCTTTCTGCATTCTCTATTACTCCGCTCTTTTTCTTTGTTGCTACCCTCTGTCAGTCGGTCTTGACAGCCTTTGTCGATTAGGAAATGTTCTTTAATTTAATGTTAGGACTGGGTTTTGACTCTGCTAATATGGGCCGGATATGAATCAGCAAATATGGATAATCTTTTGCTAATTTCCTATAGATGTGTGTTTTCTCGTCAGCTGATAAAGTAATGACTGAAGAATTAATCCTGTATATTATTCATTGATATTATCCACACCATCTCTTGAATATTTCGCATAGTCTTAGATTCAGATTTCGAACTACAGTAAATCATTGTAATTTAGCGTCTTGTGATGTCTTTCCCAACACACTTAGCAACCAGTTTAGCTTCCCCAGTACTCAGCACACTGATATGTTAAACACTATAGTTAACAGGCTTTTGTAACATATTTTTCGCTTAAACTTAGCATTACACATTTGTGTATTAGCGGCCATATGTATAATATCCAATGCTGACCTGGACACAACTTATCTCAATATGGTTAAAATCATACCAATGAAAAGGCCGACGAAGACCAGAGTTCTAAGAGTAAGAGCAGTGAAGAAGAAGTTCTTTCTATCGAGCTCAAAGGACTCAAGTGCACTAAGCAGCTGGTAAAGAAATCAGTCAGACATATAAATAACCTTTGGTCGTTGCGCACCGCTACGTGTAAAGATTAAGCCCAGAAATGCGTTAATGATTCCCAGGGAGGAAAAATGCGCGGTATTCCCGTCTCATTTGTCGTAACTCAAGCTTCCACGGTTGTCAGTGAATTTAATGAGATGTCGAACTTTGTCTTGAGAGAGAGAGAGAGAGAGAGAGAGAGAGAGAGAGAGAGAGAGAGAGAGAGTTGCTGGTGAATATGCACGTTTCGAAGATACATGGGCGAGTGATATTATCGATAAGGAAATTTGGAATTAATTGTACCTTTATCATAACTGAATACTATCTTCTTGTCTGTTTGTTAAATAACATTCACCTGTCATCCGTCGGAGCCAAAAACAGCCTCATCAAGTCTTCAAGAATTAAAAATAAAAAATCAAACACGCATACATATTCCTTCAGGTCCATAGCAAACTTGGCTGATTTGGGCTAGATTGGTGGTGGTGTGAAGAGACAAGAAAACTAACCAATTTAAGACGGATATGCTGCTGACATACCTGTGTGTCCGTATATATATACATATATTATGTGTGTACGTGTGTATGTATATATATATATATATATACAGTATAGGCTATATATATATATATATATATATATATATATATATATATATATACATACTGTATATATATCTGGTGTGTATTGCATTGTGAATAATATATGTGCTCTATAAAAGTATAGTTGATAATTGTACTTATTTAATGTGTAAATCTCTGCCTACAACAACTACTTTCATTTGCAAACATTTTTCACAGAAATAATAATTCAGGGTTTGTTTTAGATTTGATGAATGGGAAAATACTTATAAATTAGACATACTTATTATCAGATAATTCACGGATCAATGTTCAAGATGTTTGTTTTCATGAAAAGGCCAATGGAACGAGGAACATAAATTCTCTACAGAAAACAAACAGTTTTCTACAAAGGAGAAATGAGTTCAACCTCATTTCTCTTTAAAAGCCAAGTCAGGTAAATGTTCACTTCCACATTGCAATTTTGGAGTAGTTTTTCATTCTAGGATTTTCAAACTTCGATTTTCGTTTTACCTAACTTTTTTTTTTTAGTGAGAATGTGCTTCTGTTATTCTCCCGATTTGGGTTTTCCTTTTAGAGGCCTCTTCTACAAACGAGGAGAATGCTCTAAATTGGATTGCTTCGGCACGGACGGACGGGCTCTTCAAAAGCTGACGTTTTGTAGAAACGCAAATGAGGTTCGGCAGAAACGAATGTCCCTCGCTCCCCCTAACCGTCCCTCTTCACCACCTCCTGTCTCAGAGAGAGAGAGAGAGAGAGAGAGAGAGAGAGAGAGAGAGAGAGAAATTTGAGTTTTGTCTGTATAATGACAGGTTTGGAATGGAAACAATACAAATGAAGTAGAAATCAAAATCTTTTTGTTGTACTGGCAGGCCTGTTTACTAGTTTTTTGACTGACATCAGTTGTTTGACTGACATCTGGTGTTTGTCTGACATCTGTTGTTTGACTGACATCTGTTACTTGACTGGCATCTGTTGACTGACCAGCGTATTTTGTTTGACTGACATCTGTTACTTAACTGACATCTGATATTTGACTGACTTCTTTTGTTTTACTGACATATTTTGTATGGTTGACATCTGTTGCTCGACTGACATTTTTTTGTGGGTGAAATCTGTTGCTTGACTAGCATCTTATTGTTTGACTGGCTTCTTTTGTTTAACTGACATCTGCTGTTTGACTGACATCTGTTGTTTGACTGACATCTCTTGCTTGACTGACATCTGTTGTTTGACTGACGTGTTGTTTGACCGACGTATTGTGGTTGTATGACATCTGAGTTTGACTGACGTCCGCTGCTTGATTGACATCTGTTGTTTGACCGACATCTGCTGCTTGATTGACATCTTTCATTTGACTGATATCCGCTGTTTGACTGACATCTGTTAGTTGAGTGACATCTGTTGTTTGACTGACATCTGTTAGTTGAGCGACATCTTTTGTTTGACTGACATCTGTTAGTTGAGTGACATCTGTTGTTGACTGACATCTGTTGATGCGATCTGAAAGAGTAGAAAATAACCCACAATCCTCTGCGGAGTGTTAAAAGCGCATCACGATTGACACCTCATAAATCTAAACTTCTCAAGTTTGTTCTGCGAAGACAAACATCCTCCATTCGTATATTTGGCTTCGTATATTTGGCCTGAGTGTCGTCACCTGTCGCTCCTTTTCTCAGTCTCTTCATGCCACGACCTTTTCGTCGATTTTTCTCAAATGTGCTAAATAAGGTCATTGGGCTCCCTGTCCATTAAAGACGTATATTAAATTTGATATTCCTCAATATACAGAAATAGCAAGACGGGGGTGAATAACGCTTTGTGTATAGGGTTCTGTGAAATGTTGGTGAGCTTTCTTTCTAGGTGTGTGAAGCAGCTAATGCTCCTAGTGATCTATATACAGTTTTTTTGTTTCTACACACAACCTCCCATCAAAAGAGCGAATGGAGTCGTTGGGAGGTACCGTGTCGAGGGATCGAGACCCGGCGGTACCGATCTATTTATCATTCAGAAAAATTCCCATTCGGTGATAATTCCCCACCGGGGATATTCCCGAAGTAGCGTGAATTAGATATTAAGCGACATTTGTAGCTTCATGAATGTATATAAATCACGGTGTGATAAAAATTTCATATATATATATATATATATATATATATATATATATATATATATATATATATATATACATACATACATATATATATATATATATACATATATATAGACAAATCATGCTTCATTTCCCCACTCTTTCATATATAATCTATTGTTACCACATATCCATAAATTAAAAGACTCACGTTCATTAAAAAACCATTCTTTTATTGAATTTCCTTTCGCTCGTTATCTATTCAAACTATAGTTTCCCATCGGAAGTGTTGGCAAAAGCCATAATGTTCATGTATATGGATGCACGTATGGACGCCATTGTTGCCTCACAACTTTCATTCATAATGAATCGTGTTTTTAATAATCTGGTTGATGTGTATTTTTAATTCTTCCTCTTGTTAGTAAAGGGAATGCTCTCTCTCTCTCTCTCTCTCTCTCTCTCTCTCTCTCCAGTATTATGATGTTTGTGCCAACTCTCTCTCCCCCTCTTCATTATTAAGATGGTTGTGTTCTCTCTCTCTCTCTCTCTCTCTCTCTTCATTATTAATATGACTGCATACTCTCCCTCTTTCCATTTTTAAGATGGTTGTATTCTCTCTCTCTCTCTCTCTCTCTCTCTCTCTCTCTCTCTCTCTCTCTCTTCATTATTAAGATGATTGTGCATACTCTCCCTCTTTTCATTATTAAGATAGTTGCCCCTCTCTCTCTCTCTCTCTCTCTCTCTCTCTCTCTCTCTCTCTCTCTCTCTCTCTCTCTCTTCATTATTTATATGACTGTGCATACTCTCCCTCTTTCCATTTTTAAGATGGTTGTATTCTCTCTCTCTCTCTCTCTCTCTCTCTCTCTCTCTCTCTCTCTCTCTCTCTCTCTCTCTCTCTCTCTCCATTATTCACAAAACAGGAGAGAGAGATTCGTTTTCCTCTTCCTCATCACAGATAGCCCACTTTGAATGCGTAACTGAAGGATAACCTATGTCAATATTGTGTTTACGGCTACTCCTTTTCCTGGACTTTTTCCCCCTCTCTTTTATCTTTTGTTTAGGCCGTTTTCCCTAAAGGGAGGTGAATCCATGAAGGTGGTGGGGGTGAAATGTGAGTGCGAATCTTTTTTTTTTTTTAAGTTTCTCATTTCGTCGCTTCGCGCTGAGTGATGTTTCTCCCCGCTGCTTTTCTTTGTGCTTTTCGAAGCCCTCGTTGAAAGTCAGGACGAGAGTTCAAGAAACTCCCTAGTAGGGTTCCACCTCTCTAACGAAACTCCCGTAACAACGGGTGCTGTCAAAGAGATGAGATTCTAAAAAATTAAAACTCAGTCAGTGCTCCTCCACCTTGCTGCGAGTACGTACTCCTCTTTTGCAAGATTCTCTCTCTCTCTCTCTCTCTCTCTCTCTCTCTCTCTCTCTCTCTCTCTCTCTCCCGACGACATCTGGGGATGATTTAGTCTTGCAATTGCATCTGCACGATCGGAAAATGAAGCTCAGGGAGGTACAAGACCCGTCTCATTTTTTGTTAAACGATTTCATTTCCATCACGGGGGGTCGCTGTGAGCCCTTGGTTTATTCCCCCTGGGAAACAGGGGGATGGCTGAGATGTCCTTGTCAGAGGAATAAGATTCCGTTTTCTATGTGGGGACGGCGTATCCCTCCGCTTGTTGTTGGAGGGGATACTCATTAACATTAATGACTTGATACCCCTGAGGGAAAATTGATTTTATGAATGCAGTGCTTAGAATGCATTTGCAAGCCGAAGTGCATTGTCGGTGGATGAACATATAGGTTCTCTTGTAGGTTCTGAGCGAAAGCAAAAATGTGCTGATTTTTTTTTTCTTAGAAAAAATGCTGAAACAATACTCTGGATCTGATAATATTCACAAAATGTCATCTGCATAAAATGTTCATCAAGGTCTGGTGTAAAAGAAGGAATGCTTTTGCCGTGCTCAAAGAAATCCAGACAAGAAAGTAAAACTGATATCTATTTTGGGACTGAATACCTTGAGTTGAAAATGTAGTATTATTATTAGTAGTAGTATTTTTTTCTTTATTTTTTTAGCTGTCTAGACTAGCTTTTAATCTCATGAAACAAGAAAAGAGAGCAATGATCTTTCCTAAAAGGTCTTTGGAATGCAGGATCATTCATTGAGTTGGCGACCTTTCTCAGAAAAAAAAAACTGCATGCTACAACCACCTGTATGCATGAACCCCAGAACTCTATTGTTTAACTTCACTACATCGTTGGTTACGTCCTCTGAAAGTCCCAAGGTAAAATCAAAATTCCGAAATGAATTATGAAATACCTTCAAAAGAAGTTTATATCCATCCACTCAATGAAACCCATATCCCATCCTATTTCACTGATAAGAAGCGGGAAGTAATTTCAAGTGAAGCAGGTACAGTCTTGATGGTGGACCCAGCCCTCCCCGAGTCCGGACGCCTGAAAATATCAGCCACGTAGGAAAATTTAATGCCATTCATTAATGGTTTTAGATAAAAAGCTATCTGCGCTCTGGATACACTGAGTGTAGACACCAGTAAAGCAAATAGCTAGACTTTGTTCCAGGCTGATCCAGAATATCTGCAGGAGATTAGCAATCTAGGATGAGACGTGGGTTCACTACTTTGAATCTGAATCAAGGATTCAAAACAAGCAATGGAGACAGTGTGGTTCCCCACCTCTCAGAAATCAAGGGAAGTGATATCTGTCTAGCAGGTGATTCTGAGAGCGTTATCTTGACAGACTACTTGGAAAAAAATAAAAAGGTCACACCGTTACGAGGGAAAGCTGCGACTGAGTAAGCTCTTGTGACATACAAGCCAAATAAGACACTGAAATAAGCATATCACTACAGATGACAGATGATGTTATGCACTCAAGAAAATTCTGCGAACATTTACTGACAAACGATTATTTCAATATCTGGAAAATCTTTATGACAACATCTTATCTCAGTATTTGTTTTCAGTCGCAGTAAAGCCAGGTTAACGCATCAGAACTGCAATATTGTTTAAACGGACGCGAATCCCCATGGGCACAAGCAAGCATCTAACAACTATTCATCCAGTTTGCTGGTTAAAGCAGAGCTGCTGATAAACTGCAAAATCCCCAATCAAGAAGTTGAAGAAGTTGTCATTGAGATCCAGGTCAGCTTTGACAATCGATAAAGGTGTACGTAAAGCCCTTTCTCATTTGAAAGTCTTGCATCCTTTACAAAATGAAGAAATTGCTCTGATTTATGGCGTCACCACAAAGAATTGTGGAATTTCTAGCAAATAAAAGACCACTTGGGGTTTTGGTCTCCAGAACAACTACAAGAATTTCGATTAAAAGCTGCTTTTTGTATCTTGATTATTAAATACGAGTTTGTTGGCGCGCGCTATGCGCGCTGGAACCCGGAGCTGCTGTCTCCTCTACCCTCCCGGTCCCCTACCTACCCCGCCCCCACCCGGGGCGGACAAACAGGTTTTCAGTAGGGGGTCCGCCCCACCCAGGGCGGACAAACCGGTTTGGAGGGTGTGGGTCGCTGCCTTGTCCCCCTTACTGTCACCGGGGGTGACAAACAAGAAAAATCCACTCGGATTTTATTATTATAGAAGATTTCGGCAATACATCAACAAAACGCCTTGTGAGATTTCATCTTTTTAAAACCTTCGTGCCAAAATCTTAATGGCAATAATGTATAGAGAAGAGAGAAAGAGAAAGGTAAAGATAACTGATTATTCGCAAAGATTTTAAACCTCTTAACGAACAATAGAAGGATATTTAACAGATGGAAGCACGCCAGTCCATCCTTTATGCCTATTTCGCACAAACAAAACTAGAAGATATTACCGTATCCACAGCGCCTCGCACCTCTGTAAGAAAATCAACGGCCCATTTGTTAACAGCGATAGCAATGCCGAATCGTTCTCTCTCTCTCTCTCTCTCTCTCTCTCTCTCTCTCTCTCTCTCTCTCTCTCTCTCTCTCTCTCTCTCTCTGCAACAGTGGTGCAAACAAACACTCCTGAATTATTACCGGCAGCCACACCAGAAAACTCAAGGAAATACTCCTTACACAAAAATCCAGTAAAAAAAAATGTTGGCAAAAAATAAAAAATATTACCGTTTGGAATAAACTGATTAAATTCATTGCAATAAATAGCATTCCCAAATCAGTGCATAATTACTTTGTGCAGGAGTAACTTATGCTACCGTTGTTTTCATAATAATAATAATAATAATAATTCTTTGAGATCTTCCGGTAGAAATAAAGTACCGCAAGTAAAAACTTTCCAAGAAAAGTCGATACCTTTAAAGTCAGGAGGCCACACGGTGTTGAATCCTAAAATATTACAATTAGATCTGCAAAATTCCTAAAAAGATTATAAATTTTGCATTAATCCGTGTAAACAGGTAATTTAACGATAATCCAAATATAACTATACACACGCACGCACACACACACATATATATATGTGTGTCTGTATTTATATACGGTATATATATGTATATATACATATATATATATATATAGAGAGAGAGAGAGAGAGAGAGAGAGAGAGAGAGAGAGAGAGAGGCGTGCCTGTGTGTTGTTAATATCCAAACGTAATTTAAATCCTTTCTTAAGATTCCAGTAAATTTTTTTTATTATATTTTGCTATTCCTACATGATATATATAAATCATTCAACTTATGACTAATATTAAGATTAAAACTTAGCATTTCATGCCTTAAGACTTAATTTCTAGTTTTCTGTAAAAGAAAATTATTGTGCCGGCTTTGTCTGTCCGTCTGCACTTTTTCTGTTCGCACTTTTTTCTGTCCGCACTTTTTTCTGTTCGCACTTTTTTCTGTCCGCACTTTTTTCTGTTCGCACTTTTTTCTGTCCGCACTTTTTCTGTTCGCACTTTTTTCTGTCCGCACTTTTTCTGTTCGCCCTCACGTCTTAAAAATTACTGAGGCTAGAGGGCTGCAAATTGGTATGTTGATCATCCACCCTCCAGTCATCAAACATACCAAATTGCAGCCCTCTAGCCTCAGTAGTTTTTTATTTTATTTAAGGTTAAAGTTAGACATAATCGTGCTACTGGCAACGATATAGGATAGGCCACCACCAAGCCGTGGTTAAAGTCTCATGGGGCGCGGCTCATACAGCATTATGCCGAGACCACCGAAAGAAAGACCCGTTTTCGGTGGCCTTGATTATACACTGTAGCGGATGTACAGAAAACTCGATTGCACCCAAGAAACTTCGGAGCACTTTTTACTTGTTTAGTTTTTATTCAGTATAAAAAATTTCAACATTGTCTAATGTTCTCAGGGTAGATAAAAGTATTTTCAAAACAACAAGTCAAAGATTATCATGCCCCAGTCGTAGTCGTCACTTAAACCTATGAATCCTCTCTCTCTCTCTCTCTCTCTCTCTCTCTCCTTTGTGTGAGAAGGGGGTGGGTGTTTGTAGACGCCTTAGGACTCACCCTCCTACGAATTATCAGAAATCTCTCATTTCTCTCATCAGTTCCTTTTAATACGTAGAGAGAGAAATGATATAAGTCTATATCATCTGTCGGTGTCCCACCCATGATGCTGTAGGAGAAATACCTCTTACGCACAAACGCCCTACACAGGACCTTAGGAACACCCTTACGTAAACCCATACATCGTCTATGAACACATAATTTTAGTCGTTTTTGTGTATGTGAATATGAATTAGTTTTCTTCATATGGCGAAGAAAATTGTAATAAAAATCCATGGACATTAGGCACGTTGTCCTAATTTCCATTTCAATTTCTTAGAATCAGTCCCATCGCTATAAATTGCAAAGTAATTCACTGCTTAAAACGGTCAAATTTTGAAGCCTTGGAATGTTACTTTATCGCTGAATAGTCAAGTTAATTACTGCAACATGTTTGGTTCACTTGGTGTTATCAACCTCATGTTATTCTTGTCAGTTGTTCTTTTTGTACCCAGGTGGGAGAGTTAACAGATGAACAGCTGTAAACCCCATGTTTATGTATCGTTCAAATACCTTGCAAATCATTTCATAGAATTACGCTTTTAGATTACGTAATCAGTTACATCTCCTGAACGTAAAGGATAAAGCTGATTTGATAAATTGACTCTCTGTGTAAATAAGTCATCTTTTTAATTTTTCAGATGTTAAGAGCAACTTTATCTTTATTATAAATTCTCACCTTAGTGAAAATAGTAAAATTTCCTTTTAGTCGGTGCTAGTGCGTACAGACACTCTTTGCAAACTACGAACATGATTGATTGGTGCGTAATACAACTGACAAGTTATTATAAAACACTAGCGTGAAATACAGTATCGGTGTATTCAAGGACACGAAACTGATCATTAAAACTTTATCTGTATACCAAAGATAAAATATATTTTCATGCATTCTAGCTACAGATCATCACATAAATAATTTCTATCCAGGGCGAAAGAAGTGGGTTCGTATCATAATAAACAATTCATGGCACTGAATAGAGAATGTCATGCAAGAAACATTCAAATGTAATCAGATAACAATGCGTCCTCAAGAAGAACCTGTTTTCGATTGAATATTATTCCGTGATTTCATTTAATCCTTTTCTTGAAGGCATATGCGGACATTATGAGCTGCGATTGTTACGTCATTGAAGTAAAAAATAGAGCTTGATTCGTATTATTTCGGCTTATCATTTTTTGTATTAGAATTCGTCTGAAGCAATAAAAATAAAATGTAAAGGATAAAACTGTCATGATATCTCGACTCTTGAAGGACAAATAAAGCATTTATTTGATATTGGTGAAGAACACCGTCAATTTGTTATTTATTCCTCTTATTTCAAAGCACTGCTCGTGAAGGCATTATCATGTAATAAAGGTTGGTTTTTTGTAAACCTTTGCGTATCTCACCTGAATGAAAAAAATTTTGTACGTACATTAATATTAAGTACTGAAGTGCCTAGAGATGACTGAAAAGTCAGACTCCTAGAAAATGAAAAGGATGGTATATATAAGAAAATAAGATAAGCTGCTCCAATAAAATGAATGGAAGTTAGAAAATCTCATAGAATAAAGAAAAATGGATGATATATACTGTAGGTACCCATACACACACGCACGCACACACATATATATATATTATATATAAGTATGTATATGTATACATGTACATTTATATATATGTATATATATACACACACACATACATGTGTATTGGGAATGGCGTTAAACTAAAACGGAATGCAATCATTCACACAGAAGGTTATTTACAACTTGATAACTGATTGGGAGAAAAATGTGAGAGATATGAAGTTTGATGTTCAACAAAAACAGGACAAATGGACTTAAGAGATTAAAGAAAAGGGTAAGAATAGATAACACACACACACACACACACATATATATATATATATATATATATATATATATATATATATATATATATACACATGTATATATATGTGAATATATAAAGATACTTCGTTTACTGATTGTTTAATTACAATGAGGAAAACAATTAAAAAATAGGCTGTCAGGGAATAATAGCTTTGCAATATAAACCGAACCTTGGAGAACTTTTTGCAAAAAACGAAGACTCAATCAAATATTAAATTAACGCCATGCCCCTTTCACCGTTGTCC
>NC_089797.1:11895394-12045394 GCF_040412425.1 Macrobrachium rosenbergii
TATCAATGTATTTTTCAGTATGATTAGCAGTGGAGGATTCTGGATGCATGAATATACATATACGAGTACACATCAGTACACACGTATATTTTTTTCTATGGGTACCCACATCTTTAAAGCTTAAAAATAAAATCCGGTTACTCAGAAAAAAAATGCTGCGTATGCTGAGTGAGACATGAAACCCAAACGTAGAATCTTTGACAACTTCAATGAAGTCTGTTCAGAAAGGCCACCAAGCCTTCCCCACTCCCCACTACGCCCTTCTCCCCACCCCCCACTACGCCCTTCTCCCCACCCCCCACTACGCCCCTCTCCCCACTCCCGCCAAAGTCCCTCCCCCTAACACGTCCCCACATGCTTTGTCACTTCTATCTCCCCTTTTCCCTGTTCAGCTATTTCCCAGAACTTCATCGGCATAGCACCGAAACATCTGATTCACACGCCCCATTTGCCAGAGACTGTGGTGGCCTTCCTTTAACGTTCTTACACCACCTGACATTTTAAAAGGGTTAGGTCAAGTTTTCCCTGAGGCTCGCACTGTTAGGCTCGATTACACTCTGTAACACTATAGAAGGTTTTCCATCTGTCACGTTAAATGTACCTTAGGGCTTGAAAGATGAAATACCGAAAAGATACGCAGAAACAAATATCATTCTTAAAGAGGTTCGCTGAGTAGAGCCTTCCCTCACGTACTTCGTTCGTTCTTAGTTTGGCATGTTAAGTCTAGTTGCTGGTTCTGGTCCTTTATTAACTAGTCATTCATTCTGTCTTGATCGTGGAGTTCCTTTTCAATGAACAGTGAAAGCAGTTGCTTTCCCTTTCCACTTTTTATTGCTAATATTAATCACTACTTGTCAAGCACCAAACTGGAGACCCGTGTCAGACATATCGAGTCATCTTTCAGTAACATTTACTTATCTGCCCATGACAGGTCAAATAGTGAAAAAAAATTCATATAGATTGTAATAAACCAGCCGGGCTTGTTAAAAAAGACAAAAAACTTAATTGGACAATCATTTAAGATATTAATTTACAACAGTTTTAAATTATAACCTTAGAACATTTTCAAGTTGTAATTTTACAATTGTTTCAAGCTGCACTTGTACAATATCTCAAGTTGCAACTTGACACCACTTTCTCAAGTTGCAACTTGACACCACTTTCAAGTTGTAAATTCAAAATATTTCCTAGATGTAACTTTTAGTCGGTAAATAATAGATATTTAAAAAAGGGATAAATTTCTGCTTCTTCAAAAGGGGTACTGATGGGATTATTACACATTCTGTTATATAAAATTCCCTTAATCCTCTTAGCTTTTATCCACAGAAATATATTCTCAGTTATGATTAGATATTCAACTTACTTTAATAATTAAAATAACTTAATTACTAAAAGCTCTCACACTCTTAATGTTGTTTGATTAGCACATTGAGCATACATAGTTCAAGCGATATTTGTTAGTAAGTACACACAATTATATGCGATAACTTTACAAAGTTTTATAGTAACCAGAGTAAGGAGAGAGAGAGAGAGAGAGAGAGAGAGAGAGAGAGAGAGAGAGAGAGAGAGAGAGAGAGAGAGAGACTCTGTAGTACACAAGAAAAAATAATAGATAGGAAAATGGTACTCAGTTCCTAAAAGTATCGGTATGAATGAATTTTCTTCAGAGGAAAGCAAGCCAGAGAACCTTACTGCATCGAAATGAAGAACGATTAAGAATGCGATAATTGGAATTTAAAAAAAATAAGAACATTAACAAGAATAAATGAACAAAAAAACAAAGAAGCACAAGCACTAAAATTCCATGAATTAATCGAAATATGAGAATAAAAATAATCAGCTTGATTCTCATTAAATATTATGCTTCGAATCAAAACTAAAGAGAAGGGGAAGAAGAGAGAGAGACAGAGACACAGAGAAAATAGTATAGTATCTATGTCATCTCTTCATCTCAGCCACTCAGGGGCGTTAGTGGGCCTAGCCATTACTGACGAATGATTGATTTATTTTGCCTGTCTTTCTGAATGACGACTGAAGGAAAAGACAATTATTTTAGTACGCAGAAAGATTTGTAACTGGACATGAAAAAGGTTTATGAACGTAGCATTTTCATTCCGCATTAAATGGTATGTGAGTAAATAATAAGCTACCGAAGTTAACAGAGATAAGAAAATACATCATGTAGCGTTTACCACACCTAAGGAGAAATGGTGCTATGAACGCTTGGCAAGTAAACGAAAGTAATTACAATTACACTACGATAGAGAGGTGACATTTCTTGTCGGCGCTAAACAGTGTATAAGGAGTATAAGGATATTATTTTTATTTTGTAATTGACGTTTTTTGTTCTTTATTCCTTTTTTGTTGTATATTAACAGTTATTGAGCTGACGTATATCCATCTCACCACAAATGGTGTGGACACCGTCCAGTATTTTTTCTTTTCCGTTTTATTGTCAATAAATAAGGTTGTAAAAGGTCGTTTGTGTTTCCGTTTGGCGCAGATAAACACGATGGCATCAAAAGATAAGATTCACTTTGGTTGGTTTGTTGGGGTACCTGAAACTGATCTTCCGCCATCACGGGCTCTTGCCTAAAGTGGAAGTATGTAAATTGGAGTGGACCTCTGCACTTTGCCTAACCAATAGATGATCTGTGTTGTTGTGATGATCAGATCAGTCCTTGAGTAATAAAAGAAGACCATTCGGAAGGAGAGGAAAATTAGCCGAGGGAAAAAGTAAACGAACTGAGATGAAAATGTTAATAAGAGTGGGGAACCGATCAAGTAGTTGAAATGGTTGTGAAGTGGTTTCGTTCTGTTGGTGAAGAAAGAGAAGAGAATAACTCTAAGGACCTTTTCTTCAGTCTTCACTTACCTGTTGCTAGGAAACTTGTAAAAAAATTTCTCTCAGATTTATGCAACTAGCTAAGGTGGAAGCAATACCCATAGGTAGTTTGATCGTTAAGCAGAAGTGGTTGGACTCAAAGAGCTGCAGTAATTATTAAACCATTACAAATGCTTGAATGCTTGTTACCGAAGTAAGGACGAAAATTGTAGAAGCGTCGAACAAAGGTAATTGCGTAATTTAAGACATATTTAGTTGCCCTTTGGCAAGGCTATCTGTCGAAGCTTCGTCATTTTTTCGTGATAAATTGCACAGATGACAGCAGAAATAGCTATGATTTTTCAGGGATGAAGATCCATCCAGTTTTTTTTTCTAGCTTGCTTTAAAATTTCTGAAGGCTTGATGAAGGACTTAGAGAGGGCAGAGAGCAATTTAGGGCAATGAGAGGAAGAGTAGAGGAAAACGGAGCAGACAAGACCAAGTGTTGAGGTTTGAGTTAAGTAGGCAAGGTATAATTGCCAAGGTACTCAAGTAGATTCTTGAGTTTGAAAAGGTTACTGGGTCGTTTTTTTGCACTTGCTGTTGTTAAGTTTGCCTAGTTGCTTGAAAGTTTGCAGGTTGCTGTGGTTTTAATTCTAGCCCAAGCATTCGTACAAGTGAACAACTGGGGCTAGTGTAACACATTGTTGTTCAAACCAAACATGGCGTGGTTCAGAATATGTGACAGCTGGGTGTTGTCGTAACAGAAGGGTCTGGAATTGTGATGACCATGTCAAATTCTAGATTGTGACTGATACGTTATGTTGCATAAGGGAAAAATCGATTTAATTCGCCAAGAAAAGTAATTGTATTATTTTGTTCTGTCATTCATATATATATATATATATATATATATATATATATATATATATATATATATATATATATATATATATATATATATATATATATATATATATATATATATATATACGAGTGTGTATATATATATATATATATATATATATATATATATATATATATATATATATGATATTGTATACATATTTTATATATATATATATATATATATATATATATATATATATATATATATATATATATATATATATTATATAACATATATATGTATATATATTGTGTATAGATAGATAGAGAGATAGATATTCAAAGGATTGTACTCGAGTAAGGGAAGTTTTCTATCGAAGATTTTTTTTTTTTTCGTTTAAAGAAATAGGATATAGCAGCATCCAGGCAGCAGTTCTCAATGTTTTTTCCTTTTTTTCTCTCAGTTTTTCAGCTTCGTGTATTTCCCTTTTCCCTTTTTGGGAAAAAAAATTCGAGATATCTTATGTTCTCAAGTCGTGTGGTTTCTCTCAGTGAATTATCTTGAGGAAACGTCAGTATGAGTCATTATCTTTGGTTGTGGGGTTCTTAAATTAACGCAGAGACGAGACACAGAGTCTGTCGAAGCTTTGTGCTTTGACAGAATTAGTTCGGCTCTCGAGCAAAGACGAAAGATAATGTATGGACTTAGTGAATCATATTCCAACTGAAGTTTTACTATTTAGATCATGTCTGTCTCACTATCTATTTATACATTTTCACAATTAAAAACTCACGTATATATATATATATATATATATATATATATATATATATATATATATATATATATATATATATATATATATATATATATATATACACACACACATATATATATTATATACGCATACCAGTATTGAGTCGCTGATTGTTCATTATTGGTACAGTATATTGACCATACCTTAGATGTAGGGTACACCCAAAGTTAATTTTATTTGATAAAACCATCCATATTATTAACTTTCGAAGTTATTCACAAAGTATTATAAATTTTATATTAATGGGTCATTTGTGGCTTAATATTTGGAGGTAAAAAATTCTCGTGTGTGATTAGTACAATACATATATAAAATATATATATATATATAATTTATACATATATATAGATATAGATATATATATATATATATATATATATATATATATATATATATATTATATATATATAATATATATATACAGTATATTCGTATATGTATATATATATATATATATGTATATGTATATATATATATATATATATATATATATATATATATATATATATACGAGGGTAAGTCAGAAAGTTCCAGGAAAAATTCAATATACTCTTTATTTAAGGAAATTCAAACATCATTTTTTCTACATATCTACCATCTAACTCTATACACTTTTCAAGGCGCTGTTTCCACCTCTGCAACCCTTCTTTGTAGAAATTTGGGGCCTTTCTATTAAACCATGTTGAAACTGCATGTTTAGCAGCATCCAAAGATTCAAACCGGACTCCTCTTAATATAAGTGTTCCTTGAGTTTTGGGAACAGGAAAAAATCTGAAGGAGCAAGATCAGGACTATAAGGAGGATGTGGAAGAGTTTCCCACCTAAATTTCCGTAGGACTTCTCTTGCAACCCTTGATGAATGTGCTGGAGCGTTATCATGATGGAACAAAATTCGGCGGTGCAACTTTCCTCGACGTTTTTTAGCCAATGCAGTCTTCAGTTTTTGCAAAACACCTTTGTAGTAGTTCCCGGTGATTGTTTATTGTCCTTCAAGGAAATCAATCAAAATCACTCCTTTGGAGTCCCAAAACACTGTTGCCATAACCTTCTGGGCAGATCTCGCCACTTTGAACTTCACTGGTGCAGCTGAACCTCTTGGTAACCATTGCTTTGATTGAATTTTACTTTCTGGGTCATATTGATGGATCCAAGTTTCATCTCCAGTAACAATCCGGTCAAAAACTCTGATTCATTTGATTCAATCTTCGTTAAAACTGCAAGAGAAAGTTCAGCTCTTTGATGCAGTTGGTCTTCGCGCAACGCTTTTGGGACCCAACGTGCTGAAAGTTTACTCAAACCAAGATTTTCATTTAAAATTGAAAATGCGGAACCATGGGAGATCCCAGTTTCATTAGCTATCATATCGATAGTAATCCGACGATCTTCATCCACTAGATTCTGCACCAAAGCCACAATTCTTTCATTTTTTGCAGTCGATGGTCTTCCCTCTCTTGGGTTGTCTTTGAGGTCCTCCCGACCATCCTTAAATCGCTTTATCCAATCATAAACAACTGATTTAGATGGAGAAGAATCTCCATAAACTTGTTGCAAAGCTTCAATAATTTTTCCTGGTTTCCAATCAAGCTTGGTCAGGAACTTGATGTTAGCTCTCATCTCAAAATTTTTATTTTCCATGGGTTCAAGAAGTTACTTTTCTGAAGCAGATGTTAACACCACGGTAGCAAGAGGATGACTGAGATAACAAGTCTATATGGATCACTACATCACAGATAATTGTTTACCAAGTATTTGGGTTGTTTCATTCCTGTGTAAATACATCATTCAACAATTTTTCCTGGAACTTTTTGACTTACCCTCGTATATATATATATATACATATACATATATAAAATGAGATCCGATTTAGATAAAATAGCTAAAGTAATTTGTTTATTTCGATAGATTTTAGGTTCTAAATAAAACGTTCAACTGCATAACGGATACTTCATAAATATATAGGATCCTAATAGTAAAGTTATCAAAGTTTTCAGCTTACACTGGCTTTTTTTTTAATCCGATTCCCTTCTTGCATTTTGAAATATAAGATTAACCTTTGCGTGTACTAAGTCTTTCACATGTAGAGTATACTTCTGAGGGCAGCTTATGATAATTAGGTTTCTTCAAACTCGGACACATATTTTTGTGATTCTAACAATGCGGCAAATAAAATGTCGCTTTACCGAAGGCGAACTACATTTAGAGAGAGCTCGCCTCCTCTCCCCTGACATTCTATACAATCCCCACTTCACCCGGTAGCGTCTAAATCGGATACCTTGAACAATTCCCAACAGCTTCCGCTTCCTGAGGTCACATACGGCTTGAAGTTTCTTTGATCTATTGACCTTGAAAGCATCAGACGACATTAGTTGTGTAGTTTATCGTTCCGAGTGTTTGGAAATGAGGTTTGGAAATTCATTATTTTCCCCGGAGCATATCCATTTCTCATTGGTTTTCAGAAATTCCCAATTTTAAAAATTTCTTGTAAAGGATTGCAATATGTGTTGCAATGAACATCGGGAGAATATCTCAGTTGATCTTGATACTGTAGCTCTCTTCTTGTAATTAGAGAAGATATTTGAAGATTCTGTTCTGTATTAAGTAACGATACTATTACTTTCGAAACCTATAGGCTCTTACCTCTAAGAATAAGTAATTTCAGTATATAATTTTGACATTCAAAAGGAATATTGCTTTTTCCATAGTTATGAACTTTGTTTGGTAGCACACTGATGCAGAATTTACTTCCTCGGGATTAATATGTTGCACCTCAGATCGATGGACTTAATTGCTTAGGACCGTTAAACTCCTTGATAAAGTCAGACGTCCCTAACTGTAGTTGCTTTTAGTGTTTGGACTTTGATTGAACAAAGCTGTAATGTAAGAGGAAGTTCCAAATCAGCGGCCTTGCAGCCTTGGACGTGGGCAAAGAACGAAAATTTCCAGACTTCGCTTATGTGAATTGATGTCGGAAGCTATTTAATGTTTAATTAACCATTTCATATACATAAATAAGGAAAACTTTACATGTTAATTTTGATATTTACTAAATAGCGGTTTAGTCTACAAAAGCTGAGATGTCCAGCATTGAGCTTTCTTACGGCGCTTCAGTGCATATTGGGTTAATATTACACAAAGTATTTCTCATTTCAGTAAATGAGATCACCTGCAAAGGTCCTATGTTGACTGAGTGACGTCTATAAAATGACGCCATAGGAAATCAGTTAGATTTCTATGTCAGCGGCACAAACTATGAGTCTTTTCACCTCAACTTCAGCCCGGGGGGTCGTTGATGCCATCGCTATTCACACGTCAGAAATTGAAATGCAAAGTGGTTCTGTCTTGAATATTAATAATGGATCGTTCTCCTTATCCCCAACCAGCTTAGCAACAGGTTTGACTTTGGGAGATAATAAATGTTGGAAGATCACCGTCACCATTTCTGTCCTCCTGCCAATGAAATTATGAGTCATCCGATAGTAATCTCAATCGCTTTCAACTCTTCACTCTTTCTGGTGGGTTATATATATTTCTCCCCGAAAGGGTCCTTTTGAGGCTATTCAGAAATGAGGTTCATGGGGTTACGAAGAACGTGGCAGCGCTCACGAAGGAATATCATTTTAATTACTCGTGTAAACAGTTTCAGTTATTTCAAAGTTACGAGTTTCATGCGTTTATCAGTTATATCCACAAAAAAGATGCAGAAGGAAAGATACGGCGACTTTTTATATGCATGTGGTTTTTTTTTTTTTAATTGTTCCTTCGAATATGAATTTTGTTGACGTTATATGCACGTCACTCAACTGGTGACCAAATTCCAGAGTACGTAGAGAAACCCCGGCGAATATTGTCGAGTACGTTTCCTTCGAATACCACTGCTAATTCGGCTATTCGGTCCCACCCCCCAAAACCTTCCAGCACCCCATGAAAAGCAAGCCCAACCCCCTTGCGCCCACCCAGCGCCAGAGCCGTCGAAAGAAGAAGGCTGTGTGCGACCTTTGAACTTCATTCCCATTTCCACTCTGCTCACATTTCCTGTCAGTCTCGGCGTCGCCTTCCGAGCAACATCAATTACCTTTGTCTTGGGAGAAACGCCAGGAATCCCTTTCTTTCTTCCCTTCCACATGGTTGCATAGAAGCAAAGGACGGATTCTTTTCAAGCTGACTCTCATTCATTGCGGAATTCATGGAGTAGGAAGCAGCACAGCACTGAATACTACAGTATATAAGAGTTGGCCGAGGAGACGGGAATCTTCGCTGAGCACCAGCACCGCCGTCCGGAATAATGGAATTTATTCAATAAGGTCCCTTTGATTGAATATCTAATGACGGTCTTAAATTTAGTAGGTTCTTACTTAGGCTAAGCCATCTTCTTCAAAGAAATTTCTATTCGGAGTCTTGATCACTTCGATGGGATTTTTCATCTCCGAGAGTAAACGGAACCGCTCCTCGTCAAAAAACAGTCGGTTGAGATGATATCGCCTCTCTGTCAGCGCTTCATAAGGGCGGTGAAGTATCTCAACTTTTATGTTCACTTTCTCCTCTTTATCTCTATTGGGAGGGGCGAATAATGGAAATGAATTGAACAGCATTCAAAAAACATTAATCGAAAATTATGACAAATAAAGAAAACGAAAGGCATTTCGGTTATAAAAAACAGACTTTGAAAACAGGAAACAGAAAAAAAACTGCTTTTGGCAATGAGAAATATATAAATCACGTGCCAGAGTGATAAAAAAACAAAGTGAAAAATATTTTTTCGTTCACACGCATTCGGTATGGAATGACTTCATAAAAATTCTGGTCTAAATAGGCCTACTGAATTTTGAGACATTCTCAGCAACACTACAAGTTTTAAGTACAAACGATATGATATTCAGGTTCCAAAACTTGCCCCGGAAATGCGTTTCAGAACACAAGTGTCTGTGCCTGTTTACTTAAAGGAGAGTTCCCTGTAATCTTAAGACATGATAGCAAGAGAAACTCAAATCTTTATGTCCTATGAAAGTGAAAGTGAATGGACGTAGAAAGTGAAAAGGATAATTGTGGGATCCAGGATCTGCATCAAGGCATAGAATGGTAACCCGTAGGGATGTCATGGCGTCATTGCACCTTATGCGGTGTACTATAGACATTACCTAAGGTAGTTCCTCGTTGGACGAGTCGGTAGAGTTCTCGGCTAGTACTCTGCTAGGCCCGAGCTCAAGTCTCCGGCCGCCAATGAAGAATTAGAGGAATTTATTTCTGGTGATAGAAGTTCACTTCTCGGTAAAATGTGGTTCGGATTCCACAATAAGCTGTAGGTCCCGTTACTAGGTAACCAATTGGTTCTTAGCTACGTAAAATAAGTCTAATCCTTCGGGCCAGCCCTCCCTAGGAGAGCTGTTAATCAGCTCAGTGGTCTGGTTAAACTAAGGTGTACTTAACTCATTACCTAAGGTTCTTTGCAGCATCCCTTTGGCCCCTAGCTGCAGCCCCTTTCATCCCTTTTACTCTACCTCCGCTCATATTCTCTTTCTTCCATCTTACTTTCCTCCCTCTCCTAACAGCTGATTCATAGTGCAACTGCGAGGTTTTCTCCTGTTGCAACTTTCAACCCTTTTTACTGTCAGTTTCCGTTTCAGCTCTGAGTGACCTTACAGGTCCCAGCGCTTGGCCTTTGGCCTAAATTCTATATTCCGTTCCATCCAGATAGTGGTAGTTAAGATCAGCAAGAAAGATGTACTCTGTAGTCCACGGAGAAATTTCATGTTCATTTCTTTTCATTTTGTCTGGCTTTAAAAGGACGCTACGGTTCGAGATCCAGACTAAGAAGTTCAGTTGTCAATGGCATTTACCAGCAGCTGGAGTTGGCGTCACTTCTCGAGAAAATTTTTTGTTATTTAATTCATCCGACTGTAAATATGTTCCAAGAGGATGGTGCTTTCATCAAAATATATGTTCATCAATAAGTCATTATAGCTCGGAAAAAGCAGCACTTTGTTTTTTTCCCCCTGTAATAATCCGCCCTCGATAACATCAAAGTGAATAAAACATTGCACACGTTATTTGAAACCATACACTGATCACTAACTTTCACAAAATGTTGCGAATGAATTCATTCATATCATTCATTGTCAAGGAAAGATTGAAAACAAGAACTCATATTTTATACCACTGACAAAGAAATCAGTTGTTATAAGTATAAAGTATTTCCTAGACGTCATTTTTTAGACATGATTCAACCAAGAGTCCTTCAATCTAAAGGTGCAACGTACTAATTTCAAGGAAGTAAATTCTGCATTCGTGCGCTACCGAACGAGTTTCGTAACTATAAACAAAGCAACGTTCCTATTTAATCTCAAAGTTATTAATTGAGGCCGGGGCCAACAGGTGTTGGAAGTAAGAACCCTGTTAATAAATACTGAACAGAATCTTCAAACGTTGCTTTTCCAATTGGAAGAAGAGAGCTGCAGTACCAAGAACTATTCATTTTTATCGTTGACGAGATTATCTGAGGTATTCTCCCAATATTTATTATAACACGCATTCTCGTCCCAAGGAAGAAACCCTTAACACTAAAATGCAAATTGCTAAAAACCAACTGAGAAAATGGATAAGGTTAAAAAGATAACGAAGTTCTCTGCAGAAATTAAAAAAATCTGAGAGTGATAACAAACACATTTAGTGTTACCCTGTGATGCTTTCAAGGCTAAAGGACAAAAGCAACTTCGAGTACTTCTCCGCCGAAATTAAAAAAAAATCTGAGAAGGATAACAAACACGTTTAAGGTTACCTTGTGATGCTTTCAAGGCTAAAGGATAAAAGCAACTTCAAGTATTTGACCTCAAGAACCAGGAGCTGTTGGGAATTGTTCGAGGTCTGTGATTTGGTCTATACTGGGTGAAGGATGGATTGTATGGAATATCAGGGGCGAGGAGGTGGTGTTTCTTTAAATGTAGTGAAATAGCGTTTTATTTCTTATACTAGGCTATGTATTAGTTGATATTTAAAAGCACATGAAGGCAGTCCGAATTTCCCCTATCAAAGGAAGGGGATAAACGGATAAAAAAAAGGGGGGAGAGGCAGAGGAGAACGAGTCTTCAGAACTGTTGCCTGGACTCCGTTGTGTTGCAGTTTCGTTAGATGGTAAGACGAATTGAGCTATACAGACCTTTTGTTGGAATATTTACTGATCTGCTTCACTGTCTATACTCGGCAAAGTCAAGTTTGTCAGAGACTTCACCTTAAAACTTCATTCTCATTCCAGCAAGCTGGCTTCACTAATGATGTACAGTGTACAAAATAAAGACAAACTTTACTATGGGCAGTTGTTATATATTTCTGACGCACAGATTGCATATGACAGATGGTTTTGCTTCTGAAACGAAATTGAAAGAAAGAATGTCCGTAAACATTGAAGTTTTCGGTAGACCTACTTTTATGATATAAAATTTATGTAGTTCCATTTATGCAGTGTAATGTTTCAGTTATAATCTCCAGTCTATCGAAATAAAATTTATTTATTCCAGCTATTTTTGCTTTATCTCAACCAGCTCTTAAGTTATATATGTATGTATATATATATATATATATATATATATATATATATATATATATATATATATATATATATATATATATATATATATATGTGTGTGTGTGTGTGTGTGTGTATATGTATATGTGTGTATATATATATATATATATATATATCTATATATGTGTACATTAATTTCACATATGGCATTTTTGTGCTTCCAAAGTATTATGCCACAAATGACCCATTAACAGCGAGTGTGTGTGTGTGTATGCGTGAGTTTGTTTATGTGTGTAAGTTTTTAAATATATAAGTGAGACATCAATAACTAAATCTAGTGGTGGTTCAGTCAATAATTCCATGCCCTAATTTTTGTCTTTGCTTGAGTCGCCGGGCCAACAGCAGGGATTCTGGAACAAACAGTGTTATAGCACAAAGCTTGACACACCTATCTTGCTCTCCCAGATAATTAAGAACCTCACAACCAAAAGATTATGACCAATACTCTCTTTGCCTTAATGTGCTTCATTGAGAGAAGAAACCATACGACTCGAGAACGTATGAGAACAGCCCGGAATTCTTTCCAAAAGAGAGGAAAAGAGAAAATACCCGAAACTGGGAAAGAGACAAGGAAAGGCGTATTGAGAATTGCTGCCTCGATACTGCTGTATCCTATTTCGTTAAATGGAAAAAATGGTTAGATCTTCGATATGAAACTTCCCTTACTCGAGTTCAAGCTCCCAAAGATATATGTATATTACATATATATATATATATATATATATATATATATATATATATATATATATATATATATATATATATATATATATATATATATATATATATATATATATATATATATATATATATATATATATATATATATATAAACTTTATCACATACACAATTGTTCTGTGCATTAGTAGAATTACTAAAAGGACCTCATTCAAACTGGATGGTATCTAATGGAATATTTATTCAGAAAAAGTTACAAGCTTTCTTGGACAAACAGTCCACATTATCAAGTATTGTACGAATACTTGATAATGTGGAATGTTTGTCCAAGAAAGCTTGTAACTTTTTCTGAATAAATACTCCATTAGCTACCATCCAGTTTGAATGAGGTCCTTTTAGTAATTCTACATATATATATATATATATATATATATATATATATATATATATATATATATATATATATATATATATATATGTGTGTGTGTGTGTGTGTGTGTGTGTGTGTATGGGGGTTGTGTTTTAAAGTTCGTTTTTTAAGTGTGAATTGTTCTCCGTCTCTGAAGGAAAAATAATATCATATGCATTCTTATATATATATATATATAATATATATATATATATATATATATATATATATATATATATATATATATATATATATATATATATATATATATATATATATATATATATATATATATATATATATATATATATATATATATATATAAGAACGTAGATGAGACCTTGGTTTTCCCTCAGAGGCGGAGAACAATTCAATCGTTTTATTCCTGTGCAGTGCAAAATAAAATGCGTAATTCGGGACACGTAAATGGCCTTGCCAAATCAATTCACGGTTTCTTGAGGTTTTTCCAACTCTTTCATGTACACGTATAATTTATTTCATTAATGTTTTTTACCAGCCGTGTCGAGAATATCAAAAATATTTATGTTTAGCTCTATTTCTGGTTCAGCAGAATATGAACGTAAGGGTAATATTAAAAGTTCTCAGCTACTAAAAAGGAACATTACATTTCAGATTATTCCTTGTGAGTGCCTGGATCGTGTTGCACCTTTGAACTAAGGCAATGATTATTGATCTCTCTCTCTCTCTCTCTCTCTCTCTCTCTCTCTCTCTCTCTCTCTCTAGGAGATATCAGTCAACAACGTTCTTTCCATGGTTTTTCTCAAAGTCGGTCAATATGATATTTTTAGAAAATAAATATTATATATATATATATATATATATATATATATATATATATATATATGAATTATTCTATTTATACTGAGTGAATGTCTCACTAGTAAAATAGATATTGTGTTCTTGGATTAAAAAGATAATAAGAAATACCAAAGAGGCTTGAAAACCATGGGATCTCATAAAGTAATGCAAAAGCAATTGAGCGACTTGATAATGAAAGGGAAAAAATTGAGTCCTACCTATGTAGTAAATTGTACGGAGCTAAGACGTAGAAATAATAAATTAACTTACGAGAACGAATTTAATGAAGAAGGAGGAAAGAAGGTAGAGAAAGGAGATCTCGGAGAAGAGAGCGAGTGTAAAAAGAATCTCCGGAGCGTCTTAGCAGCTCACTAAGACTCTTGGAAGAGATTCCAAACCATTTTGCCCGTTTAATTATTCATACTCCGCGCGCACTCTTAACCACTTGTGTGTTATCGGATCATGCTATTCGGTTCGTTGTCCTTATTTCCTCGGGCAGGATTTCAAGTGAGACCTTCTTCTTCTCCTTCTATTACTGCGGGTGAGGTCGTCAGGTATTTTTCTCGGAATCAATTCCAGACGAGCTCTTCACTAATTTCGTGGAAGATGTCATTCTAGTCATTTTAGGTAATAATGCCTCAAGTAATATCGTACAGTCTTTTGGGTGGAGACATTCCAGTCGTTTCAGGTGAAACCAGTAACTCTGGTTTAAGTGTCTCAGTACTTTCTTCAGGGCAAGAGGTTTCAGTAACTTCGAGTGAGATCTTCAAGTAGTTTCATAAATTCAATTGAGAGCTTACAGAACAGGAATTGAGATCTTTCATTAACAGATGAAATGTTCCAGGCCTTCTTGCAACCTCAAATTCAGCTCTCATATTGATTTCAGATGACTTTCCAGTAAATTCAAGATTATATATTTCGGTAACTGAAGATGAGGATTGCTTTAACTAAGGAAAACCTTCCAGAATTTTGACGAGGTATTCCAGTGAGACCTTCCAGTAATTTTAGGCAAGACCTTTTTAGCTTCTAAGTGAGTCTTCAAGGAGATTTTCCGATGAGGCATTTTAGTAACTTCAGGTGGTATAGTTTCAGGCGTGATCTTCCGAATTTAGTAGAAACTCGGTGAATTTATTGTGGTAGTTCAAAAATTTTAGCTTAAACAAGTGGTTGTTGTAGTTGACGTCTTCCATTTTCTAAGGTGAGACCTTCCAGTTCAAATGAGACTTACAGGTATTTTAAGGTAAGACTCTCATGTAACTCAAGATGAGATCTGCAAGTCATTTCAGGTGGGAATGATTTCTTAAAAGGATGTTTCTAGCAAACTCAGGTGACACATTCCAGTATTTCAAGTGAGACCTTCCGTTAACGTGTACGGGAACATTTCAGTGCTTTAATGTAAAAAAAAAATCCACATAAAGAAAAACTCTTCCCGTAATTACATGTAAAACTTTTGTATTCAAGCGGAACCCTGTAACTTATTGGAAGACATTCCTGTAGTCTTATATAAAAAGTCTTATATAAAAACTTCTGATACTGTAATGAGAGAGTTTCTAGGAATTGGAGATGACAACTTATCAATTCAGGTAAGACCGAGATGATACCCTCAGTCGGTGAATTCAAGTTACTTATTCCAATAATTTCATGTCGAACCTGCCGGTAACTTGAGGTAATACCTGTGGCAATTCATTGATATTCTTTTCTGTAGCTTAGGTTCAATCCTTACTGTAGCTTCGTATGAGATCTTCGATCAGTTTCGTATAAAAACTTTCTGTGATGTCAAGTGAAACCCTCCAGTAATTGTAAGTGATATCTCCCAGTAACTTGGAGAGAAACTTTTCCGCTTTCAGGAGAAGACTTCCAGTAATTAGCGGTGACTCTTGTAGTAGGATTAAGTGAAAACTTATAAATAATTACAAGTGAAACCATCCTGTCATTTTGGTGAGATTTTTCCAATGGTCTGGTATTCTTTTTCTTATTTTTTATAGTACCCCCCAGAAGGTTTGGATTATCGCTATTCTGCTCCTTAGAAGGGAGTTCCTTAATTTTCTTCCACTGTGGTATACAGAAAAGAAAAAATTTACTTAAGGTTATGAGTGGGTTCAGTGGCATAACTAGCGTTAGTGGCGCCTGGGGCGGACTCTTAAAAGTGTCGCCCCATTCCAGTGCTAAAAAGTACTGAAGTGGTGAAAACTAAACGCACATTTTAAGCCTTAACTTCTCAATCATTTATTTCGTAAAGCTAAAACAAAAACAACACAGCAGATTTGCAAAGGAACTCTACGAGCTTTGCTAGAAGCGAATTCGCTATTAACAACATCAAAGTTCAACTGCTTAGTAATTTCATGCTCCATTGACAATACCTGCTCAAAAGATGCCATAGTGCCGCCCGGGGCGGACTGTCCCTCCCGCCTCCCCTTAGTTACGCCACTGAGTAGGATTTTTCGCTATTTGTGGGAGTCATAAGAATGCTTTGATATTCATTATTGGTGTGATAGCCAGTTATTCTAGTCTCTGTGTTTCTACTAAGTTCCCTAAATCCCATTGCATCCAAGGAGGCAGGGACTTGATTGTGCCTTCTTTTTTCTTAAAGGGAGGAACGGGGGAAGGGGCTGTATCTATCAAAACAGAATAATGTTTTCTAAGCAACTTGTTAGACATGAGTGCAAATTATGCTGGAGATCTGGAATTCAGTGTTGTCTTTAAATATCAATTAAAGCATTCATATAGATATATATATATATATATATATATATATATATATATATATATATATATATATATATATAGAGAGAGAGAGAGAGAGAGAGAGAGAGAGAGAGAGAGAGAGAGAGAGAGAGAGAGAGAGAGAGAGAGAGAGATGTATAAATATAAATTATATAATATATGTGTGTGTGTGTGTGCAGGGAGGCAGCTAGTATCTATCTACACGGGATTTTTTTAGGCACTATCTGTTCTCAGTAATCTGTTGGCAATCCTCTTCTTAGTTTCGTTGCTGAATATATGATTCACTATCTTTTTTTTTTTTAGCCCTTTTTTTGAGAGCACATTTCCATGTAACTTGACAAAGAAGACCCGTTCTCGTTCTTTTGAATGATGGTGATTCGACCACCTTAGTGTGTTATTTCTTGTCGTCAGCGCTTTCTGAACAGTTGCTCCATATATACTCATCAAAGCTGCTGTGCTGTTTCCTCAGTTTCCTCCTCCAGCATAGGGCTTATCAAAGGTGCTTTATACGGTTGCAAGTTGTGTGAAGGTATTTGTAACTTTCCCCGTAAAGCTTTTGTGTAAGGGTTTGTTGAAGGTTATTCCGCTGTACATTATTCATCATATTTTGCTAGATGCATTTCAACGTATTTGTTGTGAAGGCTAATACGCTATGAAACACTTTATGTTGAATAGAGATAGATAGTCAGAAAAATGAAAAGCAGTTTCATGCACACACACACATACAGAAAGGTTAAAGAGAAATGGTAAGAGTAAAAATATCTGTTTAGCCGGAAATTATGAAATATAAACGTTTACTTTTGAGATAGCCTCCACTTTTTGATAGATCTGTGGACACAAGAAACAAAGACAGATAGAAAGGCAACAGTATTTGAAAGAGGACCAAGTTGGCGATCAAAGTCACAAATGCCAATTCTAAGATAAAACTGGTTCCCGCTTTGAGTAACCGAAAATCAAAAATTCTATACTTTGCCTTTAAAAGTACTTGCCAACATTAAGCTAAAAGGGATATGATGTAAAACTACAATAAATTGCCTTGGCAGTTGTTTTATTGCTGTTTATACCAGCTTTTTATATGAGTCGCGTCTTTGACTGAGTGACCTGAAAATGTTTAGCAATATTTTCCTTTGATTGCTTTCCATAGAGTAACTTGTTAATATTTTCATTTGATCAATGAATGTAAAATTACTTTTCATTGCTAACATACTGGTATTGTATACAGTCATTCTGTATTTTTCATAGATTGTAAGTGTAGAAATACGGTATTACTATAGTATATATATGTGTATGCATGTATTTATATATATATATATATATATATATATATATATATATATATATATATATATATACATATATATATATATATATATATATATATATATATATATATATATATATATATATATATATATATATATATATATATATATAAATATATATATATTATATATATATATTATATATATATATATATATATATTATATATATATATATATATATTATATATATATATATATATATATATATATATATACACACACAGTATATATACTGTACATGTGTGTATGTGTTTATTCAGTGTTATTGATCTTAGTGTCACTATTTATTCATGGATTTCACCCAAATATTCTTTGTTATGACTCAAGAACGAGATTTATAGCGAGTTCATGCAAAATAACGACGCATTTTAACGTCAGAAGTGCCCCGTGGACATAAACACGAGAAAAACCACCCAAAGGGATTGAAAGTTTTGTGTTTACTAGAGCACAAAGACGTTTCTCTGAAGCAAATCCTGGAAGTGGAGAAATCCTCTATGAACTTTTGGAGAAAATGCATAACTAATTCAAGCCGTAGGAAACATTATTTTCCTACTCGATAAGTGCCCAAGTTACTCAGTCAAGACTGATCCCTGGAAACAAGACTTGACTCAGAATGCAATGTACAGAAATTGCCATATGTTAAGGCAGTCCTCAAAATCAATATGGCATCCTGGAGCAAAAATTTAAACATCCTTAAATACTCTGCCTCCATACAGTAATTTTTATAAGAAATTTATGCAGTGGAAAGTCAAATTTGAGAAACAGGGTAATGTAGAGGTGACTGAGCCCACTGAATGGGAACACTTTTTTTTGGGGGGGGCGGGGGTCTCAAGTTACCGTTGTTACACTGAAACGCCAGTGAGTATATTAAAAAAAATTAAAATTCCTTTTCCACAATGCGGAGAGAATCCAAGACATCCTTCCGTATAATGCAAATTTCTTTAAGATCGATTAAAAGTATCCTCCATTTTCTGTAATACTATTGAGGGTTGGAAGCTGTGATTCCGTGTTATCGGTTCGACTTGACTAGATTTTTGACAGCTTTCATAAGGTGATTTTATCGATATGGAGGGCAATATCCAGCGAGTCTTGAGAACCTCGTATTTTGGGCATTTTAATGTACTGACTCTATCCAGGAGAAACGCGTGTTTCAAGGGAATTCCTGGCCAGCCGGTGTTGCCGTTGCCATGGCAACCCGGTGTTTATCTTTAGCAGTAAAGATTTGTGACTTAATTATACAAAAAAAAAATAACTCCTTTGGTACTTTTTACCTTCAACTAGAAGCTAATACGAATTACATTGTTAGAGTTTTAGATAAGATGATTGCTGGTATAGGAGATTAAATGGAGTACAGCAGATTGGACGAAGTATATAGATTGTTGTAAAGTTGGATAATTTCGCCTGTGATTTATGTGAAATTGTGAAAATTTTTGGTGGAAGAGTATTTTTAATTAAAGAGATGGACGTGAACGCGCAAATAATTAATGTTTCGTCAAAGAACGACTGATACCATCAAGAACACATCTTTTGAATTTTCAGTTGAATATTTGGAAAACATTTCGTCTGAATATTGTCAGGTCCACAGCATAAGAAGGACCTCTCAGGAAAGTTAACAAAAATGTGTACAGGAACCAAGACCGATCTCATGATGCTCAGGAAGCCAGTTCCGTCTCCTCTGCTTTTAGAACGGTCAACCTCCTTTTAGTTTTCTGTAAAAGAAAACTATTGTGCCGACTTTGTTTGTCCGTCCACACTTTTTTTCTGTCCTCCCTCTGATCTTTAAAACTACTAAGGCTAGAGGGTTGGAAACTAGTATGTTGATCATCCACCCTCCAGTCTTCAAACATACCAAATTGCAGCCCTCTAGCCTCAGTAGTTTTTATTTTATTTAAGGTTAAAGTTAGCCATAATCGTGCTTCTGGCAGCGATATAGGATAAACCACCACCGTGCCGTGGTTAAAGTTTCATGGGCGGCGGCTCTACAGCATTACACAGGGACCACCGAAAGATAGATCTATTTTCGGTGGCCTTGATTATACGTTGTAGCGGCTGTACAGAAAACTAGATTGCGCCGAAGAAACTTCGGCGCATTTTTTGCTTGTTTATTGTAGGGGACAGGTACTAGACAAGAGGAAGCAATTAACCGTGTAGAAGATTTGGACTCCTTTAATCTAAAAACCAGCATTGGGTGATAGGACGACAACATCACAACCAGAAGAAGTCTAAATATCGCAGCTGATGATCCATCGCCCAACAGAATGTTAAAGGGAGATTGTCACTGATTTTGCACATCCTCATATCATTCCCAAATGATTATGAAGGCTCTAGTTGCGGTAATCATTATAGATGTGGGATCAGGAATCACCTTTAAAATCTGTATACCAAGAGGTTATTACTTACGCCTTTGACAACTGAAATACCGGACAAAGTTTCATTTTTGGATTTTGACCTACTTCCAGTACATGAATTACAGGGCTTTGAAAACGACTGCCTGCAAATCAGCATTGTCAATACTGAGGCGCACAGCAACACGAGAGAAGATTATCGTTCAGTACCTCCTATTACTGGAAGTGTTAGTTAAGGAGCGTGAATGATCTTGATACAGCTGAGAGGGAAGAAGCTCCGTCAAAGAAGTACTCAGTACGCTGACGAGTGCAGTTTGGTAAATAAGGAAAGTGTCAGTGATGGAGGTAAAAGTGAGGAGAACGGTATGTTGCGAATGTTAGCTCAGGTGAGCAAGATGAGGATGATTGGTATTTCGTAAGAAGAAAGAGGTGGAAACTAAGAGAAAATATAACGAGCAGCACGTTAAAAACTCGTTAGTAATAAAGAATTACCGTAGATAATAAGCGGAAAGGTTTCTTTTTATATAACTTGAGATTTTTTTATCAAACAGAACGCTCAGTGTTCAAAACACATTCAGATACAACTGGGTTGATGAGGTAGTGCCTTATAAGGTACTAGGTTTTAATTAATGATTGTTTAAGTTACACCCTGCTCTTCTCTTCTTGCGTATAGCTACTGGTGATATCAGTGGTTTGTATACAGTAAATAAGCGGATAAAATTTCATTCATTCTTGTCATAAAATTGATAATGTGTTAATCCAAGAACAAAGCGTAAATTCTCTTAGAATTTTAAAATATTTAAACATTGTTTTCACGCTATTGAATCCAACTATTAGCGTTAAAAGGCGGTTTTTAGACATCAGTGTAGCGGGAAATTATCTTCGTCCAAGTTCAAGACTGTAGAATCATAATTAACTATCAAGGTGTTGGGTTTGATGTAAGTTTTATTTATGCAAATTCAGGTTCTACGTATCAAAACGAAAGGGAAACTTTTCACATAGTGAACTTTTTTCCAGGTATTCAGAGCAGTTCCTGTGACTTTATGTTCGGTGGATATAGGAGTTGTGTATCGAAAGGCCTCGACAAAGCCCACAAGTGCCTGTATGTCTCAGAAATTTAAACGAATAGTGTACCTGAGTCAAGAGATTGTCAGAACTGTATGGAGCGAATTCTTGAATACATCTTTTTCAAAGAAAATTACGTGTCGATGCTGGATAGTTTACGTAAGAAATCTGGTTGAAAGTACCCACAACAAAAACAATTTATATATTTCCTACTGATTCGCGTTTTTTATTTGATTACAGTCTCCTGAACGCAGTACATATTGGAACTTTCACTGGAAATCAAATTACTCTACGATTAGACGGTTGTACCATTAAAGGAGATTTTCAAGATTATATATGGCAGGATTTGAGAAATAAGGAGCCAACCTCCCCATGGAGTTTTTGTTTGGTGGGATAACTTGGAGATTAAATTACTAAATTCAGTACCCGTGTACGTCTGACGAAACAGAGCTTAAGATATAATCTACTGAATAGGCTTCGCCATTTTAACCAACTCTCTTATCAAGGTCGCACCAAGTGCAAGATATAAAAGAATATTCTAAAGAAGATGGAGGACATCAGGGATGAAACGGCCAAAGGTATAAAAGTTCGACCAAGTGAAAGGTTTGCGAGGTGAAGGAGGAAAAAGTATCCGAGTGTATCATTCGTTTGCAGAAAAGAAAAGTGCAAAATGAAGATTCTTTCATATTCGATCAGGATAAGAGAGAACTGAAAACTAAAGATGCGATTCACATAAACGTAAAGGATTTCTATACAGATCTGTATAAAACTAGACCGGGAAATCGGTTATCACAAGACTACTTTTTGAATTTTCTAAGTTGTCTTGTACATGATGCTGCCAGACACTATTTGATAAAGAGTTTCTGAAGAGTGAGATTTTCCAAGCCATACAACATTCTAAGAGATATCGAACTCCATGCACAGACAGTCTTCCAATAGAGTTTTATGCTGTTGCTTGAGATGTTATTGGTGGCGCTATTTGAATCTTAGTTCAGTATGTTGTGCAGAATAAAGTCAGGACTAATTCTGAACATCAACGAATAATCATCCTCGAAAAAAGAAGGGGCCAATTTCTTGTTGTGAGTCGATGACAAACTTGTTGCCAAACTAACAGCTAAAAGAATTCAACAAGTTCTTCATAAAATAATTTATCCTTTTCAATATTGTCGCGTGCTTGGAAAAAGTAGAATTCATTACAATATACTTGTAGGAGATGTTGTTTGTTAAGATAAGTAATGATATAAATTTTGGGCAGGCTAGGGTTTGGGAGTAATTTTAATGCATTGATGGGAATACTTTATACTAATTCATTTAGTGATAAGATGGTTAACAATTCACAAGCAGCTGGTTCCCCATAGCTCGATTTAGTGAGACGGGGTTGTCGCTTTACCATGATTTTGTAATATGAAGGACCTTTGTATAATGCTGTCAGAGAGATTGGTGCTATCAAACCTTAGTATTCAGTAGATATAACCACTAAATATGCGGATGATAATAACCTGTTTATTTCATCAGATCAATTTTACTGGAGATAGAGTAGTTAAAATATTTGAGAGTGCCAGAAGTAGTAAGGCTAACATAGATGATAAATCAGGTATTTTTCCTATGGGTAAATATGGAAATATGGAATTTATGGCAATTAGATAAAGAAAGAAGCCAAAGTCCTTATAACATTAGAAAATCCTCACCGTAATAAGTATGAAAATACCCCCAACATCCAATGTGGATAATGTTGTAAGTAAAACTAAATCATTCACAGTCCAGTATGGAAGAAGTTAACCACACTCAAAGAACGTCGTGTGTTAATGCTCGCTGTTCCTTGGAGTACGTAGCACACTTCTATCCTAGATCAAAGTTATGGTATCCTGATAAAGAAAATTATTTTTAATTAGTTACATTGTGGTAGATGCGAACCATTCAAAAGGTATACTGTCCGTAGGAAAAAAGGGAAAGGTAGAATGGGTGTGTTTAATTGTATAATTAAGGCTAATGCCATCTTACTTAATTTTCCATAAGTATTACGTAAATAACGTAATCGGAGTTTGTTAGTATATTTTTCAATATATATTTTCCCAGAGATTTTAATGCCTATGGCCTATTCACACTCGGTACCCTATTGTAGCTTTATGTTAGATCTGCTCTGCAAGAGTTCACTGTTAATAAAAAGTATCCTTTAATTAACTTGAATATTTTGAGGAGTAATTTTAGTTCCGTTATTATTCCGTATGAAAATGATGTTGTGTATAAACATTTGCATGATGTACTCGATTTAAAGAACAGACGTTCTGATGCTAAACCTCGCTGATAATGAATTGTGTGGCATATGTGGTTTGGAAGAGGAACTGCTTCACTCTATGTATTTTTGTCTTGAAATTAGACCTATTTTTAATTTCCTATTATAATGAGTTCGGTGAATTTGTAATTTTAAGCCATTAGTCAGCATAAAATATACCTATTGTAATTTTGTAATCCAAGAAGTATATGTATTTGCCAGTTATATTCGTATTTATAAGCAATTTGAAGAAACTTGGTTCTTTTCTGTGCAAGATACTGTAGAATAAGAAAGATGATTGCTAAATTGAGGTGAAAATGTAGGAGTTATTTTAAAAATTACGTCTAAAATATCTATTTTTAAAGCCAACCGGATGTTTAGGAATATATTTAGAAATATGTAGTAGGCTCAATGATAATGATAGAGAAAATGATAGTCTGTCGTATGTAACTAGATATTTAGGCAATTTTACAGAATGAGATTTTATCATCACAGGTACTACCTTTCACCTTTCTCCTTTCTCTCTCTCTCTCTCTCTCTCTCTCTCTCTCTCTCTCTCTCTCTCTCTCTCTCTCTCTCTCTCTCTCTCAAAATGGCTTGACAGCCCAAATCTCTTGCATTCTGCTCGTTTTTTTTTTTCGTGTCCGTATCTGTCTGCATCCTTTCTTAAAGCCGTCTTTAAAGTAACATTTGTTGATATTTCCTCTTCTGTCAACATTCCTGTCCATTGTTGCAGTGTTTTATCTCTTGCTGTATGAAAAAGCCAGGTAGGCTATATGATTTGCAAAATAGATTGGTTAAATTTATCAGCTACCTTCATGAGTAAACTAAAATTACAATCTTATTTCTGTCTGGCTCTAAAGAAAAGCACTCATAAATCAGCAGGTTCAATCTCCGTGCCCCTGCTTGTTGCATCTGTCGTGTTGCTATCCAGATCGCTGCCCGGTTGTGTCGATCACAGCGGCGGTCAGAAGCCACATGACTGCCAGTGTAGAGAAGCTCTAGTTGTGATTTATCTATGTTTACTTGCCTACCAAATTATTAATAAGGATTTTGCTTTACCATCTATCACTGAGCAAGAAGCAGATGAACTTTGTTTTTCATAGGGATGAGAAAATACAATTTTATACCAAATTCCTAGTGGTTTGTAGAATGCATCTACCATTCATTGTCAACTTTTTTCATTGTCTTCATTGCAGCACCAGCCCAGCAACCCAACCCTCTGTAAGAAAAGATTATCATCTAACCGTAGAAATAATTTCCACTACAGGTACCGTGAGGAGTGTGATGCGCTTAGGAGTATCATCAGGAGAGAATTCATCCCTGCTAACCAGACCACCAGCCTTGAACTATGAATCTAATGTAAGCCCAGCTTCACAAGAACTTCGGTTAAGCGGAATAGTACGGTACGGCACCCTGGGGTCTCAGGTCTCTGTTTTAGCCTATGATATTAGATGATCCTTTTAAATGTAGTCTTTGCATCTTGTAATTTAAATTCTTTGTTTTACTTGCTGGGAATGTCACAGATTGCACAATCTTCTAACTCTGAATTTGTGTAATGGTTTCTTTCATCTTTCGTTTGGCAATGTAGCCGTACCCTGCACATTATTCATTGTGTCTTTAGTTACTTTGACATTAGTGTTGTCTAGGGTTTTCATGACCAGATAGCTTCCTGATTGATTTTGGTGTTGGTCTCAACCAACCATGTTCCTTTGCCTAAATGAAATTTCTCTTTTTGGGTATTTGGTGAATAATCACTATCTAATGCCAGAATCCTTAACCAGTTTTTTAGTTTAAAAAAAAAAGAAAAAAAAGAATCAGAGAGTCGGGACTATTATTAGTCTGAACTTTGCTTTTCCTTAATGGTTTGTAGGCTCGTTCGGCTTGACTGTATCATACAAAATACGTCTGTCTGAATTTGATTCTTGGAAAGGGGCTGATGCAGTGTCTATTCCCGCACTTTGATCCCAGTGTCTGGCGAGTTTGGCTTATTCGACGTTTCTTATTAAAATTCGTCCATGTATTTTTCCAACCCAACTACGAAGCTACACCTAAAGGACAGACGAGCGAACCCTTTCCTTATGGCTTATACCCAAATCAGGACCCACCAAGACAGGTCGGCCAGACAATGACGTCACATGTGCTCATCGCTGGCAGGACCCACTACCGGCTCGTCGATACAGCAGAAAATTTGACCAAATGGACAAAATGATCCCAGTGCCACGAGAGTTATCAGTCCGTCGAGATTGGATCCAGCACTAGGGAAAAAATTGCACCGTATTTAACTACATGCACGCATTTTCTCTAATACTGTAGTATGTCACAGTACTGCTTTTAACACAATGTTGCATTTTATCCACAGTGTACCCGCTTTTAGTCTAAAATTGTAGTGCTAGTGTATCATTGCACCTGCCTCTAATACACCACTCATTTAAACGTAAAATGTTGACAAGGTCTAGGTCTGCATGCAATTATGATTTCTGACTGCTTTTATCTATCCTGTGTAAGCCTACCTTGTAGTAATGCACTTTGATAAATGTAACTTTAATTTTCTAATTATCTTTAAAACTCTAGCTTCTTTCCCTTGTATTCCTCTCAGTTGCATAATTGCTGTATCAGACAAAATTTCCTCTCAGGATTCGTTGTTGAGGCTTGACATTCTCTGTTGGTTGAAAAACAAATAATCACAACATACGCCCATCTGTTAAGTATTGTTCTGAATTATCTACATTTTGGGATTGTATCATGTGGGCTATTCTTCAAGTACTCATGGGTCAACAGTGTCTCCCCTGCAGTGGATTTTATATGTTTCTGCTTATCAGATTCATTGATGAGTTAAGCTTCCCATTAAACAAGTTAGTAATTTTAGTGGTACAGTCAAGTCGGTGACAGATGACTTTTTGTAGATGCATAGAGTGGCGAAGTGGAATGTCTAAGAGAAGAAGAGATTACATTCAAGAAGACATGAGAGACTGAGCAATAGATGGAAGGAGGACAGCTTGAGAAGACATATTAAAAACACAACTTTAACTAAGGAATTTAGCTGAGGAGAAGAGGTAAGGTGCTGGCCCTCACTTTGTCGCCCTTTTCTTGTGTAACGGTGTATTTGACATTCTATAGTATGTTTTGCTTCGCCTTTCCATATCCGGTATAATTAATCTCATAGTCTTTTATCATCTAATAAAATTTTATTTCTACTGTAAATAGCTGATCTTTGATATAAACACCAGAGCTACATGCCCCTCTCAAATCACTTCACTGACACCAGACCTATCACTGAGGGCCATGTCAAATTCTTTCATGTTCTACGATCAGTCGAAATTACATTTCAGTTCAAGCCACGACAAGCCCCGTAGGGGGTAGTGCCATCAGTGCACCTCACGCGGTGTACTGTAGGCATTACTTAAGGTTCTTTGCAGCGTGCCTTCAACCCCTAGCTGCAACCCCTGTCATTCCTTTTACGATACCTCTATTCACATTCTCTTTCTTCCATATTACTTTCCACCCTTTCTTGACAAATTTTTCATAGTGTAACTGCGAGGTTTTCCTTCTGTTACACCTTTAAAACTTCCTTTATTCTCACTTCCCTTTTCAGAGCCGAATGACCTTATAGGTCTCAGTGCTTGTCCTTTTGCCCAAGTTTTATTTTCCATTTCCAAGCCACGACAAATTAATAATCGTGATATTAAAAGACACAAAACAGAATAGGAAAAAGTTCGTCCGTACCTCATTTAGGTAGAACATCAAATACTCAGCTTATGTAAATGACATTTATGCAATTGCTTTCAGATGGATACCTACATGAAAGAAAAAGATGGATAGAGTCTATGGGTGCTTTGTAGTGTTGTTAACATGTTCATTATTCCATGATATTTGTCGTTGTTGTAAACAAAGAAAACCTACCAAATTTTTCAAAGTAATATATATTTTTGCTTGGTATAGCAACCAAAACCTTTCAAGTGGAGAATACCTTTCCTGTGGAGCTGGGTGATTGAATAATTTTGTCTTTCCATGGGCAGACGGACACACTTCAGTATTGATTTTACATACATACATATATATGTATATATATATATACTGTGTATATATATATATATATATATATATATATATATATATATATATATATATATATATATATATATATATATATATATATATATATATATATATATATATATATATATATATATATATATATATATAATATATATATATATATATATATTATATATATATATATATTATATATATATATATATTTGTTTGTTATTGTTTTTAAGTTTGCAAATGTTCCTTATGTTTGTTTTATGTGTTATTGCGTCTTCATGGCGATAGTGAACTTATCCTGTCATCCTAGTCCCCAGAATCGATAACGCTGTATGTTATTCCAATGTCCGTGGATTATATAGGAATAAAAGGACTAGGATGTTGCTCCTGTAAGTTTTGTTCTGAAACTCTTGTCTGAATTGCGACATATTTCAGAACTGTTGACTCCAGGGTTTAAGAAGCCCATTTTATTCAAACCAAGGAATGACTCTGTATTTTTGAGAGGGTTTCTCTTCATCTTATAGGCCACTGTACAAGTGGACGTCGAAAATTAATATTTATGTTTTTGCTAGCTGTAGGAAATCACATGTGGATGACTATTTATGGCTGCTTGCTTACCAAAATGGCAGCAGTTCTGTAAGTTTCCTCTAAGGCTTATTACATTTTCACTGGTTATTACAATGCTCGTCACGCTGAATGACTGAGCTCAGTTACTGCCACAGACAATCATGGTGTTGCTGCTTTTGATTTTTCCACTATTTCGGGGTGTGAGCAGTGATAAATGAACCCATATGCCACTGTGGCAACTTTCTTGGACCGCTAATGTTTCTTGTGGAGTAAATTTGTTGGTGGGTTGATAGTTTGATTAAGATTAATGTAGAAATAGATCAAGTTGTTCCTGACGTTAGCATTACAAGAAATGTCTACTTTAAATCCCAGGCCCATTCGGATGGTATGATCTCATTGAGATCGGAGCAATATATACAAAGTCCAAATATTATTGTGTTGAAATGATCGTCTGTTATTGAGAGGAGAATTTCTTCCAAAATCCTCAAGTTTCGTCTTAAGATAAGCCATGGTTTAATGCTGCATGTAAGCTTGCTTATCGTGAAAAATGAAGCTTATCATTTATGGAGGAACAATTGATCGGACCTTTTGTGCCGTAATTTCGTTGAGCCTAGAAGTCAAGCTCAGGCAGTGTCTGAGAGGGCTTATAATGAGGGCGGGATAGGACTGTTGTTTATTACCGTAATCAGAAAGCAGAACTTTTGGTTGCAGTCGTGTAAGCAAACTGTGGTGAGTTGTGGGTGTTGCCTCAGTCATGCCATCCAAAGCCCTAAATTGTGTTCAGTAGTCCTCAGATGCTGATTTCATTGCTCTTAAGATTACTACTATTTGTTTAAAATTAATTGGAGTTTGGAGGAAGGGAACATTGCTCTATTACTTAAGGGACTAAACGCTTACATCCTCCTTCCCCTGAAAAAATAGGTCGCTTTCAGTCACCCCAGCTTTATCTAAGGTTTTTGAGAAGCTGCACTCTGTCTTTGCAGGTGTGTTGAAGGTAACAACTTGCTACCAGCGTTACAGTTTGGGTTTCATAAGGGCCCAAGTGCTTGTGGTGCAGTCTTGTCAGTATCTACCGTCTTGCAGAGTGCTCTTGACGAGGGTGCAGTCTTTGACTGTGTGAATCATAAAGTACTTATCAAAAGCTAACATTATGGAAATTTGTTAATTTTTCATTAATATTTAAATGAATTTTCAATAGCTTTAGTAATGAAATTTCAGGTGTTCTTTAAGGTAGTGTTCTTGGACATTTGCTGTTTACTATCTATATCAGTTACATGTGACAAGGTGTGAAGAACAAATTGATTGTACAGGCCAATGATGCTACTCTTCTAGCTGCACCTACGTTTGTAGTTGCAGAATCCTTGAATAGAGATCTGGCAAGTATTCTTGAATGAATTAGGCTTCAAGCTTAACCTTCTAACACTCAGAACATGATAGTCAATCCAGAACGTTTTTGCCTTGGCATCCAGATGTACATTTAAATAATACTGTTTTAAATGCCCAAGACACTTTTTAAGATTCTTAATGAAACTTTCAGAAAGAAATTGACTTCTAAGAAGCATTTATGTAATATTTCTTCTTGTTTCTCAAAAGGTTAGTACTTTGCAGCAATTTTTAAATATTTTGTGATGAGGCCATTATATCCAGGTGTTATAATTTTTTTTCTGCTTGTTTGGAGTATTCTTCTCAAGTGTGGTCTTTGGGTGCCAACTCTCAATTCATGTTTATTGCATAAAATATATTTTGACAATACAGGTCCTCTTTGCTCTTCTCTCCCTAACCTAGCTATTTTTGCTCGCTAAACTAGACTAAGCTGCTGTTGCAAACAGTCTGTTGTTTGCTAGGACTTTTAATTTGGCTTCAACTAAAATGTGCAATAGTTTGCTTAGTGCAGTTGCAGAATCTTCTGACCTCCAAATGTTTAGGTGAGCAGCAAATTCATTCCCGCTTTCTGTTGATGTCTCCTATATTGAGGTGTATTGGTCTTACTGTCCATTCCCTCATGTTTACTCATATATCACCTTTCCCTATAGCTTGTCACTCTTTCCTGGCTGATTTTCCTTTCGAACCCTCTTGGGTTTATAGGCTGTTGACTGTGTCCATAAAGGTTTCTAGCTGAAAATTTAAAGGATGAAAAATCATGGTTACACAGTTAACCGCTTGATGGCACTAGTGAGATGGCAAGGATTTCAGCAAAATGCCCAGCAAGTAAATTCCCTCTTGCATGAAGGATTTAAATGGAATGGTAGAGATGGGATATATAGAAAAGGCTTTGGTTTGCATGTCTACAAAAAATACAGATCACTTTGAAAAAATTTGGTTTTCGTTCCTACGAGGATACAAACCAATGCCTTTTAGGTAGAGACTTACTTCTTATTTTGTGGGTGGTGCCCTAAAGTAACTGAAGAATACATTATTCCTATAAGGAATGTAATGGTACACACCAAATCCCTACCTCCAAAAAAACAAAACTTGGTGTATACTCAAAGATATGTTTTTGTCCAAAAGGAGCTCAGGTGATTACGCATCAAGCAGTGACCTAAAGAAAAGGTGTCAAGGACTTGTGAGTGATGTTTTTCACATAGAATAAAGTGAAGGTAGTGTGTCTACACCAAACTGCCACCTTCATTACCTGGGAAACTGAGTCTTACAGAAAACAAGTGACAGACCCATACCTGTGACTTTGCAAACTCTCAAATGAAATGAGATATAAATGACATCCTGAGAAGTCCTATATGCCCTCTGAATGATCTCATAAACCTAGGAGATAGTGTACTTAAGACACCTTTGTAAGTTTTCTGGGACTAATTAAAAGTCCCCTGCATTCTCGTCTGAAGGCACATGCCCTCATCAAGTAATATTTGACAGTTCTGACAAGCATCTTTTCTGGGTCACCACAAATGAAATCAAGAAGGGAAGGGATAGAGAATGTTTCAAAGTTAAATCTCTATAAGAAGTCAGACATTGGCTCAAAGGGAGATACATGCACATATACTGGAACTCCACAGAATCAGAGTGACACCCAACTCCAATGGGCAAAGTTCCGAAGGAGCGCAAGACGGTTCAAAATCCCTGATAAGCATGGACAATTCCACCAACGTGAAGAGACCTTGTTCCTATAATTTAGATACTTGTGATAAGGCTGAACGATAACCTTTCACTGCTGAAACTGAAAGGGACTTATCTCGGGAAAGATAAATAAGGATGTTTGCTGTCAACTGAACAGAGGCTCCGACTAGAGATAAACCCCTTTTGAGGCACCGGTCAGAAAATGAACCACTTTTCTTGATAGAAGCTGGTAGATGATCCCAAAATCTCCTGCCCAGCCCTGTTAGAAGAACTTTTTTCACAGGACACCCTGAATAACTTCCATCCATAACAAAGGAGGAAGTGAACTGATTAATGGAACAGTTGAATGTGAGGTTGATGAAGAAGAGTGGGCCATGGGGGCAGCTCCCCCGGAATCTGTAAGAGAAGTGATAGCAGGTATGCAAACCATTCTGCTTGTGATCACAGAGGAAACACCTCGGTCATTTGTAGATTTGGAGTAATAAAAATCGTGTTGATTGATCATCAAAGAAGATTGAAGGGACAAAATGCATAAATATCCAGGTTGACCCAGGGATGTTGGAATGCATCTTCCATCACAGCCCAAAAATCTAGAAGAGGAGAACAAAAGAATAGAATGTTTTTGTTTGGCTTAGCAGACAGATCTAAGAGGGGAAGACCCTGTATCTCAAACAGCTCTTCTGCTGCTAAAAGATGAAGAGACCACTCCTTATCCACCACCTGACCATGGCAACTGAGCTGGTCCACAAACTTATTGCAGTTGCCTTGGATGTACCTGGCTGACAGTGTTAGTGAATTAAAAGCTGCCCACTCATGGATCATTACAGCAAGATGACAGAGATGATGTGATACTGTTCCCCTTGCTTCTTGATATACACTACTACAGTGGTGTTATCGTTCATCAACATCACATTGACTTTATATCCTGTTCCGAAAAGAAAGCAGAGCTAGCCATCCAGCCAACATTTCCAAAACACTGATGTGCAAGGGGGCTAGATTTTCCATCCACCACCTCAAAATAAATACCCCTTTCAGGTGAGCCCCATCCACTCTTCAAGGCATCTTAGAATAGGAGCATGTCTGGAGGAGAGAATAGAGGAATACCCTCCAGGGAATGTTTGTGGGTCAGTGGAACAAAATAAGATGGAAAATGAAGTTGAGCTGACCAAAATTCAGTTGCGATTGGAGTGATCAAAGATTTCATTGACCTTGAGGTACAAGCTTCTCTAGACAAAACATGACTGAGAACAGACTGCCAGAACTGAACCAGCTGATCCTGTCATGAGAGGAAGTTTCTTGCTGCTTCCATGAACATGATTATGCAGAAGTTAGCTGGAAATTCCTACATCCTGACCAAGTCTAGGAGGGCCACTCATAGCTATCTGTAGACATTGTAGACATGACTATAGGCCAGCAAACAACTAAGGTCGCCCTTACCAGATTATTGTGCTCATGAATAAACCCAAAAACCTGTTGAAAATTTTGTACTAATTCCATCAGCAGAGCTAACACAGGGGAAGGATCTTCTAATGGTGTAGGTTCCACAGAAAGTCAAGATTTTTCTCCAGTCGAAGAGACAGATTCTCGAGGATTCAAACCACTAAGTTGCTGATCTCTGGAAGAGCCTGACAAACTTCCTGCGTGGGGAGAGGACAAGATGAAGAATCATAGATATTCCTCAAGCCATTACCTCTGTTACAGCTAGTATTCAGAATACAGAGCTGACTGGGATTGAGTGTTGATTATTCCACTTCCCACTTGAGGGCGAGGAGAAACTTGAAAACAAGACGTAGAAGAAATAAAGTCTCTTGCAAGAGAATGCTCTAGGAAAGTATACAACAAGGAAGCCTGATCACCTACTCCCATCCATGGAAGCAGGTGAGAGGAAGAGTCCTCTCGACTGAAAATTCTCATATCCTGAACAGTTATTGCACCTACCCCAACTCCTGCATGACTCCCTCAAGGAGCAAGGTGGAGAGGGTTGATGATACTCATGCTACACCTTGTTACAAGACAGACCACAAAGAGAACACTCACGAGAAGAAGAATGAGCAAGGTTGCCATTTCTGATTTTGAAAATGCGCTGCAGGAGCTTCCAAAACGTGCCAGAAACGCGCTATATCCTTTCTTAGGAGCACTATAAAAGGCGCTAGGATATTTTGAAATGCCAAAAACATTATAAACTTAAATTTATAGTTTTACATTAAGATTGATAAAAATTTTCTTCAACAGAATAATGAATAAAATAACAGTCTGGTTTTTATTTAATCATATATGTATATTGAGTGGATAAGAAATTGTTCATCGATAAAGAGCAGTTGATTAAATGAAATGATGAAATTAATAACAAACAGAAGCGCATAAAGTGTTGGATGCCTGCATGCAGATAATACATAACTTTAATTCTTATTTAAAGAGAAAATTCTAAGTAAAAAGTAAAAGTATCTCTATGATGTCTGCTTCTGCTGTCTTAGGGTCGCATCTCGTGCGATAGATTAAATTTTGGGTCAGACCGAAAACTTTGTTAATCCCACACCTACTAAGTAATCCCTTGCCTTCTTCTCACAATGAGTTAAGCTATTGACTTTCTCCTCCCACCGCCATCTATTCAGGATGAGTACTCTCATTAACAGAACCAATCTTTTGACTTTATCTTATAGTAGCCTACGACTCTACAGCATAGTTTGGGAAAAGAGAGAAAGAGCGGTCTCCTATAATATAACAATGATAACGCAGAAATTGTTTCAACACTGTAGGGCAAAAGACTCTGAAAGATAATCAGTTTAACATATTTTATGTTATCAGCTGGAAAAGCACTAATATTTGTCTAAAAGGCGTCAAATAGCACGGCCACACCAGATAGGAAAAAAACGCGCTAGATCTAGCACAAAATGCGCTGAAATGGCAACTTGGAGAATGGGTCTCCTTCGTCCACTCGAGCAAGTACGAGACCAGTCTCTACATGATAATCAATTTCTCGAAGATCTACCATGAATACACTCACCCGATCAAGAAGACCATCTAGACCCCCTAAGAGAACTTTTAGATTTACTCTTCCCACTCTTTCATCTGCCAAAGAATTGTGAAGAGGAAGACAGTTGACAACAAACGCGATAATGGTGATGAAGACAAGGAAGACCATCCTTTCATATCACAAAGCATGCCTGCCATCTGATGACCAGAACTCATTGAGGAAATACTACAAAAGTAGGCTTGTTCAGAGGAGGATCAGTAGGAGGGACAACTTTAAACAATTGCTTACACTTTCTAGTAACTGTAGGCATTAGACAAGCCATGGACTTAGTAAGAGCATTACCAAGAAAAGGAATTATCACTGCAGATGATTTAGGGGATGATTGTTGTTTGTTCTTCCTCTCTACCAAACTATCAAGAAAAGCAGAGAAGGATGGGCTACCTGGGGCATTAAGTTTAGGCCAAATTTTCTAAAGAAAATACATCACTATTATCATAATGACAACTACCCCAGACGAAGGTACACTATCTAAGAATGGCATAATTTCATGGGTGGGGGAGAGTTAACCCTCAGCTCGTGTGAAGCATTCCCAATGGTGGTAAGGGAACAGATGGCAAAAGAAAGGATCCCAAAGAATCCACCAACTTCATCTGTGGAGTAAAACTCCCCATTAATGAAGGCAAATGGCTCTTGTCCTTCCTTTTTACCACTGAGAAGCCCAATCTGCACACTCCTCACTTGGGGAAGAATGGACACAGACTCTACCTCAACAATGAGATTAAAACTTCTGTTGGTGTACAGATGTAAGAGACATGAAATGGCCACAAGATTGCCCCAGACCCTTACATCAGTGTTGCTCTTTTTTATTCTCCGAGAGAGAGAGAAAAACAGAGCAACAGACAAAATAAAAACAAAAAAAGCAGAAAAATTATAAATTTTGAATCGATTTGTATTTTTCCGTAACTAATTAACCTTCAGCCTTAATGTAAGGGATAAATTCTCTAGCACCTGCTAGAGTCCGGTTAAAAATAATGCAAGGAATTGGTGGCAGTGGGAGTCAGCCAATAAGGGAGTAGGAGGATGCACTGCGACCTGCCTTACCCCTGCTACGCATCATCATACCAGTTTCCTTCCAGCCCAGGAAAATAATGAGGGGGGGGCTTGAGGTGGGCTGTATACGCAAGACCAAAGGTTTGTTAGTTATGAAAAATACAAATTGATTTAAAATTTGTCATTTGTTCATATAGGATAAGAAAGCCTTAGAACCGACAGGAGGTTCGGGGGCCCCTGGGCTCACTTCCTGGCCAAAGGAAGGAGTCGTAAGCCTCTGATCTGTTGAGCACAAGTCCACTGAACAGCCAGACATCTGGGCTAATAGACTTCATAAATACATATCTACATTGTGTCTTGGAGGATGGCAAAGAACTGTCAGAGACGACAAAACTTACGTTAGCCACCAATCTTGTCTGTTGCCAGTTCCTCTGTTCCCACTTCTATAAGGAGTTTGTATTGTGTAGGAACAAACCTACACAAACATCTAATACTGTACTATATAGAATGGAAGCTCACTCACCTATATCTAACCTGTTCCAGCATATGATGGAATTAGTCCCTCTGCTGCCTGCCAGTAGAGAAGAAAAAGAAAGAGAAAGGAAGAAGACAAGTCAACTCATTCACTCTAACTTTCATATCCAAAGAAAAAGAAAGAGAAAGGATGGAGACAAGTCACCTCATTCACTCTAACTTTCATATCCAACATCTTAGGTAAGATACAGACTGCCCTGGAATCAGACACAGGGAGAGCTGCTGGATGTTGAGAGGACATCACCAAAACTGAAGATCTGGAAACTGTCATGGCAGACATCACTGGGATGCGAGACGACATGCAGTGAGACAAAAGGCCAGAAAGGGTTAGTACCCGATAAGCCTAACGACACCCAACAATCAGACATCTTCTGCACATTTCAGTAAATGCAAAAAACACACAGAAAGCACAATATCACACAAAAATCACACAACAAAAAAAGAAAGAAAAAACCAGAATGCCAAGGTGTAATGCAGGCAGGAGGTGCAAAATAACCGGCTTCTTGTGAGAGAGGGCACAGTACCGTCTTGCTACGAAGGCCGTTAGAGAGAAATTGGTATGATGATGCATAGTGAGATAAGGCACCTTGCACTGCTTTCTCTTACTCCTCTATTGGCTGACTCTCATTGCCACCAATTCCTAGTGTGATTTTTAACTGGACTCCTGACTCCAGCAGGCATTAGGGAATTTATCCCTTACATTAAGACCAAGGTTTTTTACACATATGAACACTGAAGAAACAGGGGAATGTGAACTTGGCTATATCATCCAGAGGAGAGGTGATGGTGGAGGCACCCCACACAAGTGGGGCTCACATGCTGGGTACTTTGCTCAAACCCATGCAATGTCACTACCATCAACCTTGTAACTACATTTGTTCAACCATTCATCTACACATTAGATGCATCAGTTTGTATTCCCGTACGTACAAATTTGAAGACGGTTGTTTGATCTGGTCACCATTTGGCCCCTCTTTAAGGGTTTTCTCATAGTGCCCACATCAGCAACACTCAGACATTTTCAAAGAATTATATCAATAACCTAAAAATTACACTTATTCCCATACGTACAAATTTGAAGACAGTTGTTTGATCTGGTCACCATTTCACTCAGACATTTTCAGATCATTATATCAATAACCTAAAAATGACACTAACATAAAAATTTTGATACATTATTAATTGTAATTAATACTGCTGGACTCTCACGTCAGAAACAACCTTGACAAGCAATGAGAACTTGTAATACAAGACATTGCAGCAAACCCTACACCAGGATGATATAAAGTGACTGGTATAAGTATCATAGAAAAACTTTTTGTCTTGTATGCTTTTTATGTTGCTTGGGTGAGCAGTATGTGAAATATTTTCATAAGTAAAATTGTGTGACCACTAGGGTTTTATGTGTAATTCAAGGAAGAGAGCCAATCTAGTCATTGGAAATTAATATTCAAATTTATTGAATACAAAAAGGTAATATTAATTACTTTGACAAAAATGCACCTTCATACTACAAGGTTTGTAAGGTCCCCGCTAAGCAGGTTTTCTGTGGTGACGACCCGTTTTCTTTGCCTCTCCTAGGATTGCCACTCCTGGGATAACAGGTCACGCAAATTCAGACATACCCAATCAGTTAAATTGTTTTATGTAAATATTTACCTGCTACCAAATTGTATGTTATGTGTTTCTTTTTCTCAGGTATCAGAATGTAATCAACTCTGCTGTTGCTCATTTGTGTAACTCAAAGTGTGTTTATTTATTGTATTTATTATCAATGTTATTGACCTCAGGTCACCCTAATTCTCATTGTATTCCTCGGCGTAACGTCAGTCCACCACTATATAAACCGCCTGTATCCACAATAAAGTAGCAGTAACCTACTTTTCGCACCTCTTAAAGTGGTGACCCCGGAGTGGTTCCCGGAGCCATTAGCGGATTCACACGGCGACTTAGTCTTGGCTCTAAGAACTACCCACGCCCCTAGCGGACTAATTATGGCGCTGTAACCAGCGTTCGGGCGTGCTGACTCTCGTCAGCAAATCACCAGTGTCATTAACGGACTCACACGGCGCACTCCCAAGTGCATATTGACGTGAGTATTCCACTCCAATGAAGAGGGCAAGAGCGAGCATGGATGCGGACATTCCCTCCTTCATTCAATTAACGGCAAACCTCGCAGATTCAGATGTTTACCTCCCGCCCATATCACCAGCGCCGAGGCTCTCGCGTTCCTCCACACCGCTGCCCGTGCCCCGCACGCTGCCCTGTCCGGCAGGTCAAACAAAAGCCGCCCTCGCCATAAAGCTGCCGCCTTTCACTCAGGGGAACCCATCAGCGTGGCTGTGCAGGGTCGAGGGTCAGTTCAGGCTGTAGGAACTCACGGACAAGGTGCTACAAGCTGACGCAGTGATAAACGCCCTACCAGAGGTGGTCTACAGGAAACTCGTCCCGTGGGTGTCCGCTGCACACCCCCTCACCTACCGCCACCTGAAAGCATCCCTCATCGAGACTTGCTCCCTGCCGGTCGCCGAGAGGGCCGCCCGCGCCCTCAACCTCACCATCAAGCCACGGCAGAAACAGTGTGTCATGGAGTCGTGGGGCATGATACAGGACCTCCTCATCCTCCCCGCCACCAACAGCAGCAGTAAGCAGTCCGAAATAAGCCTGTCACGGGAGATTCTCCTCCGCCAGCTCCTCCCGGAGGTCAGTACTCAGATCCTCGAGCCCTACACCATGCCCCTCGAGGTCTTAATCCGCACGGCGCTGCAGCTGACCGACTCCGCAAAGGCAGCGAAGCGGGCATCAGCGCCCGCACACCCCATCAGTTCCATTCAACAGGAGGAGGGCGCAGAGGAGGAGAGAGGTGCCGTCACCAGGAGGCGGCCACCGTATCATCACGAAGGGAATCCACCGGGCCCTTGCTACTACCACCAGCGGTACGGCAAGGATGCCCAGAACTGCCAACCCCCGTGTTCATTCACCCGTCCAAAAGACAGGGGAGGCGGCGGCCAACAGAACAGGCCGCCATGGCAACAGAGGAACCCAGGAGCCCAGAGCCATTAGGCTTCTACGTCCGTGACACCATATCCGGCAGGATGATGTTGGTCGACACAGGGGCCGTTAGATCAAAATTTCCGCTGTCCAGGGAGGACTGCAAGCACTCACCGGACCCGGCTGCCTTCCTGACGGCCGCCAACGGGTCCCCCATCCTCTCCTATGGCACCAGGCTCCTGTCAATCTCCATCCTTGGCCGGAGGTATTCCTGGCACTTTGTCGTCGCAGACGTAAGGACCCCACTCCTGGGCACGGAGTTCCTCGCCCACTTCAGGCTGGCAGTCGATGTCGGTCACAAGAATCTCCTCGACACCGACTCCTGCCAGTCCCTCCCGTTGGCAATGGGAACCAGCGTACCTGCCATCTGCTCCGTTGCCCCCCACCAGTACGCCCAGCTGCTGAAGGAGTTCCCGACATATTCAGACCTGAGCTCCGTCAGGTCCCCGCGGCCCCAGCAAAACATGGCATCTACCACCACATCAAAACGAAGGGGCCCCCTACACACGCAAGGTTCCGGAGGCTTCCCCCGCGGCGTCTTCAGGAGGCCAAGAATGCCTTCGCCGAAATGGAGCGGATGGGAATATGCAAGAAGGCCTCCAGCCCGTGGGCCTCTCCTCTCCACATGGTGCAGAAACCGGACGGCTCCTGGAGACCCTGCGGCGACTACAGGTGGCTCAGCCTCACAACTGAACCTGACCATTACCCCCTGCCGAACATGCAGGACCTCACAGCCTCCTTCCACGGGGCCAAAATATTTTCTAAGTTGGATCTTCTAAAATCTTACTTTCAGGTACCAGTTGCTCCAGAGGATATGCAGAAAACCGCCATCATCACGCCTTTTGGGTCCTACGTCTTCGCCTTCTCCATCTTCGGCCTGAGGAACACGGGGGTGACCTTCCAGCGGCTCATGGACAGCATCCTGGGGGACCTGAAGTTCTGCGTCTGCTAAGTGGATGATATCCTTATATTTTCCAGGTCCATAAAGAGCACCAGAGGCACATCAGGGCAGTCCTGCAGCGCCTGCAGGAGAACGGCCTCGTCATCAGGTTCGACAAGTGCACCTTCGGCGTCGAGAAAGCTGACTTCTAGGCCACGAGATATCCCAGGGTGGTGTCCGCCCGCTCACATCAAAGGTCGTAGCCGTCACCAGGTTCCCCATCCCCACCTCCATCAAGGCCGTCCAGGAGTTCCCTGGGATGGTGAATTACTACAGGAGGTTCATCCTCAGGATTGCACACACAATGGTCCCCCTGACAGAGGTCCTGAAAGGCCAACCAAAATCCTTAGTGTGGGGACCCAGCCAGCAGCAGGCCTTCTCCCTGACGAAGGCCGCCCTCGCCGAGGCAACCGCCTTGGCCCACCAGGACCCAAGCACTCCCCTCCAACTGACGATGGACGCCAGTAGCACTGCATGCAGAGCCGTCCTGGAGCAGATCGTCGACGGCGCCCCCCAGCCCATTGCCTTCTTCAGCAAAAAGTTCAACCCCGCGGAGGCCCGCTACAGCACCTTCGACAGGAAACTCTGCACGGTATACCGGGCGGTCCGGCACTTCAAGTTCCTCCTGGAGGGTATTCCCTTCGCAATCTACACGGACCACCAGCCGCTGGTCCACGCCTTCACCAAGCAAGGGGACGCATGGTCTTCCAGGCAGCAACGTCACCTCGCGGCCATCGCAGAGTTCACCTGCTCAGTCATAACTCCCCGGCAGGAAGAACCCTGTAGCAGACGCCCTCTCCAGAATCGAGCTCAACGCGGTGTAGCTTGGGATCAACCATGAGGACCTCGCCCGAGAGCAGACCGCCGACCCAGAGACTCCAGCCTACCGCACTGCCATCACGTCCCTGAAGTGGTGGGACCTGGCCCTCACCCCTGGGGGTCCAAACCTCCTCTGCGACATCAGCACCGGCCAGCCTCGCCCCCTGGTGCCCGCCTCCTGTCGCCGCCAGGTATTTGACATTATCCACGGGCTGTCCCACCACTCCGGCAGGGCGACAGCCAAGCTGCTGACAGAGAAGTTCGTCTGGCACGGAATGCGGAAGGATGCAAGGACCTGACCGAGGCAGTGCCTTCAGTGCCAAACCAGCAAAATTAGTCATCACACCGAGTCCGGGGTAGGCGAGTTTCCACAGCCGGGGCAGCGGTTCGGCCATATACACATCGACGTCGTTGGCTCTCTGCCCCCGTCAGGCGGGGCCAGGTATCTCCTGACGATTGTTGACCGCTCAACCAGGTGGCCCGAAGCTACGCCCATGCAGGAAGCCACCACCAGCACGTGCGCCAAGGCCCTCCTTTCCAGCTGGATCAGCCACTTCGGCGTCCCGGACCACATAACCACCGACAGGGGCCCTGCCTTCCTGTCCGAATTGTGGTCTGCCCTGGCACGCCTACTACGGACATCTCACCACACCACCGCCTACAACCCCGCAGCCAACGGCTTGGTCGAGCGTTTCCACAGGTCCCTGAAGGCGTCCCTTATGGCCCGCGGCACCGCTGAGGATTGGAAATACCAGCTGCTGTGGGTCCTCCTCGGGCTGAGAACCGCCCCCAGAGCCAACGGCGACCCATCCGCAGCTGAGAAAATCTACGGAGAGCCTCTTGTAGTCCCGGGCGAGCTAGTCACGGAGGACCGCCACAACCCGTCACTCCAGAGGCTTCGTGATATAGTCAGCAAGTTCACCCACTGTAAGTGGACATATACCGACAGGTCAGTCACCTTCACGCCACCTGGCTTGTCCTCCACCACTCACGTCTTCGTCAGGGATGACGTTGTCCGCCCACCACTGACCAGGCCCTACGGGGGGCTCTCCAGTGTGCTGGCAGGGAATAACATGGCTTTCCGGCTCGCCCTCCACGGAAAGGACGATTGGGTGTCGGTCGACCGCATAAAGCCCGCCCTCCTGGAGGAGGACACAAACGTCACTGCACCGCGCCCTCCACCTGAACAGTCGTCTCCGCAGCCGGACCGCCACAGAAAACAGGCACGCGGCCACCCCCAGAAACATCCGCCCACACCCACCACCAGCCTCTCCCATGCACAGGGCAAAACCCCGCTCACTTCATGCAGCCACGGCAATCTTCAACACCCCAGCAGATACATCGATTAATTAGATGTTACTCACGTCTTGGGGGAGGGGGGGGGGAGTATTTGTAAAGTCCACGCTAAGCGGGTTTTCTATGGTGACAACCTGTTTGCTTCTCCTAGGATCACTGCTCCTGGGATAACGGGTCACGCAAATTCAGACATACCCAATCAATTAAATTGTTTTATGTAAATATTTACCTGCTACCAAATTGTATGTTATGTGTTTATTTTTCTCAGGTATCAGAATGTATTCAACTCTGCTGTTGCTCATTTGTGTAACTCAAAGTGTGTTTGTTTATTGTATTTATTGTCAAATGTTATTGACCTCAGGTCACCCTAGTTCTCATTGTATTCCTCGGCGTGACGTCAGTCCGCCGCTATATAAATTGCCTGTGTCCACAACAAAGTGGCAGTAACCTTATCCTGCTCGTTTCTTTCGCACCTCTTAAAGGTTCACATACTGCTCTTTCAAAAGAAATCACATTTGCAAATTTACACAGAATAAATAGAACACAATAATTTGAAAGTGATACAAATGTATTTTTTACCTTTTACACAAAGGTGAACCATTATTCTGAAAATGCTTATTATCCACATTTACATATTCTTTCAGCTGGTTAACACATTCTGTGAGCCTACCTCAGTTACCAGCAAAAGTTTTTTATGTTAGGAAAATGAAAGCTCTTTGTATACAGTAATGTATTTTGGCACCTACAGCACATTACACTGACATAAATAGTATGAGGAATAATTAGCACTTGACAAATGCTATTAAATGAATAAATTATATTCATTCTTTACTGCAAACTGTGATTAAGGAATATAAGCAAAATACATTTTCTAATAAAGTGTACCTTTAGTATAAATGAACTCTAGATAAATACATTCCTGTATTAAATAAAGCTGCTATCTTGTGGATTAAAAATTCTGCAAACATAACTAGTCAATACAATTAAAATAAAACTGAAGAGTTTAGTATGTTCCCAAGATTCATTTACATGGAAATCAATAAACTATAAAAACGAAGGAGAAGGGTGTTCCTTTTCTACATGAAATAACTTTCTTCAGCTATTGTAACCTTATGTGAAGCAACAACTGTGTGCTCAAAAGATCAAACATTTCCCACATAGCTCCATCATGCTGCTGCTGTGTTGATCTGCTGAATTGGTTCCATACAATTAATCCTGGCTCATATATGCAGAAATGTGACATCATGTAGGTTAGCAAGCAAACTGAAGACTGTGCCTAATGTAAAGCGTAAAAAATTGTATTCACCAGGAATCTTAAGAGGATGGAATGTTGGCAACAGGACAAGTTCATTACTCCACTACGTAGACTAACAACCATGTCCCATATTGTACTATACAAAAGCTTAGTATCAAATACCATGGTGGTGAAACACAAGGTGCAAAAATGCATTTTTCTCATGCAATTAAAATTATTCCCTAAATGTACATATTGCCATACAAAAGGATTCTAAAAATGCAGAAGAGCTAAGGAGGCAGGAGTTAAGCATATGTTCCACCCAAAACGGAGTTAGGTTTACTGACATACTGATATACCATGGAAGACAAAATGTTGAGCATAACTCTTTTGTGGTCATATCCATTAGACATGAGAGGGACATTACAAGGAACAACAGAAATGATGCATGAAATATTCAGATATGCATAAACACTATCTATAATAGATGATAAATCCAGCAAAACTATCAGTGCTAACCCTACAGAAGTGTCGCAGACCCTTCCTGGAATATATTTCACCATATCTTCTGTATAACTGAGCTCATACTCCAACAATAACTCCAAATTACTCCATATAATTTATACGAAAATAAATGCAACTCTATTTTACTTGTAAAGCAAAATAATCCTAAGGAACTATATGTTGCATACTATGTGTATACTGTAATGCATTAGTTCCCTTCTCCTTCTTATAAATTAAAGGAGTTTCATTTCTTCGGGAAAAATAAAAAGCCTTCAGTTTTCCTCTGTTCTCCTTCCTTGAAAAGGAAGGCACAATAAGCATCATTCAAAAATGTTCCTTAATCAAACCAACTTCAACCCGGTATGCAAATAGAATTTGATATATAATTCTATACTAATAAGTATATGGAACTTGCTTTATAACAAAATAAACCAGTAATTGCCAAGTATAATTCTAATGTACTATTGTTTTTGGTGCCATTTGCTACACTGTGATCCCATTTTGAATCTTAAAACTACAATTACAAAAAGCTGCCGAGAGACACTTTAGAAATTGGTTACTTGTCTCAAATCAACAAAACATGATATGCAAGTTACTTACTTTATGTCATTACATTTATTATCTCCAGATACCTAGTACTTTGTCTCTAGTCCCTTATGCTTTGGTTATACAGTACTAGGATTCCCATCTTATATTATCAGGAATGTTGCTTTGCCTATGTAAATAAAGTACAGCTAAAACTCATTCTTGCATACATGAGGTACGTGTCATTAAAACTAAAAACCCAGTACATCACAATAATTATTAAGTAAATTTGTGGTACTGGCAAGTTTCAGTGTCTTGGATAAATGAACTTTGGATGAGATGGATGACTAAATTACCAAAAAATAAAATATTCTTGATAAAACCCATTAAACTTTTTTCAGATTGTTGGAATGCACTGATATTGGTCAAGTGAACTTTGTTTTGTACCATACTGGATATAAATTTTAATATATAGAAATACTTAAAAACTGAAGTATATCCCATTTAAATGGCATCTGCTGGACTTTGGAATTCTGCTAGAGCCTTCAGTGCTGATACCTGCTTCTTCTGGCTACCTTTGCGAACTTTAGCTCTCACTTCTTCTGCCTTTTCTCGCCTTACGAGTGGTTTCTTTTCTGGGGCTTTCATCTTCCAGACGACAATAGGCGACTAAAAGGAAATTAAAAAGAGAATCTCAGTTCACTGCATGATTGTTTTTAAAAGATATTCAAATGGCCATCCGTATATCTAAAATATACCACAAAAAATAAATTATTAGCTAAAAAAATATCATTCACTATTACTAAGGTTCATTGTATTCTAAAATACAGTATTGTCTCCCAATTCCACTAAAAGGCTCACAGCCCTTGGTAAAACAAACCATCTCCCTACATAGTAAGGGATAAAGCTTTAGGGCTTTAGGAACTAAGGTTTATTCTAAAATTAATGTTGACACACAAAATCAAATGAAACTTTTCAAACACTCAAGATCCCGTAAACAATGTAAACTGTAATTAATACTCCTTTGATAAACAGTCCACAAGTTATGTAAGATATGTCCTTAAACCAGATCATATTCACTACCCAACAACCCACAGCACATGTTAAATATTATGCACCAACACCACATGGCATGAATAAGTTATTTCCAAAGTCCTCTCTTACATATACAGTACTTACATATTCAGCTTTATTTTCATTCTCTCAAATGCTCATTTCTTACTGCTATGGTTTCCACCAGTTTTAAACAAAAGCATTGGCACTTTTAATAATCTTTTGAAAATTCTTATTACAAACTTAGTAGCTGTGAAGATAAAACATTTAATTTTGTACTTACTCACTTCATTATTTTACCTATCTTAGGTGACCTAACCCATTGTAAAAAAAAAATGTACAGAAAAGTATGTCCAATAGTTGGTGCTCCTTGAGTTCCTTTCAAACACAAGCAGAAATATACAAATGAATTTTAATAAATCTCAAAATATGTTTCTAAAATACCAGTTTTAATTTTTGAAGAGTCATCTTCAGCAATCAAATGAATCAAAGGCAATCCATTGTGTAAATAACAGGTTTGCCATTTAAGAAATAACTTCTTACACTTGATATTAGGATTCAACTACTAAGAAAATGGCACTGAGGGGGGAGGGGGGGAATCCAGATGTTCCTTTGCCTAGACAAAGAAAAAAAAATTACAGAATATCTGCCCCATATGCTTAACATGACATGGTAAGAATTGTAGCTAAAGAATAAATGAAAGTTCAAAGATGATTTATATTATGGAGCAATTAAAGGAGGTCATTGCTGAAGCTCAAAGGTGATAGCTATGGAAAGAAAAGCAAGGGTGATGGTACTGACCACAAGAAACCCTTGACTTATCAATGAAAGACACTTTACAATAGTGAGTGGCTTATGGCCAATCTCATTTGGCATACATGATAACCGTAAATAAGCACCCAAATTGCCAAACCAGACACTCAAATACAGTCCTTGCCTAACTATTGTGGCCAGCATCTGATGCATGAACCTGACAAGGTATACTGACTGGCTGTAATGAGATTCCATCATTAGTTTAAAGGACTCTGTAGAAATATGGAGTGAGAGATACTAAAGTGCTGAATCAAATAGTTCCCATGTAATCAACTGTGATCCCTTCTCCATCTGCCATGTAAAATGTATCACATAATTGTGGGGCAAATGGTCATTGAAAAGACAAAATCCAGGGAAAGTCAACCACACAATACACAACAAAGCCTACAACTTTCTTGCTGAAGATTTAAGATTACTCTTATGCCTGTCTGGAGTCCACACAAAGTATCAAAACTGATGATACTGTTTCTTGGAAAAATTCTTGGTGACCCCAATACTGGTTCCTGATTTTTTTTTTTTTTTTTCTTTACCACTTCAGTCAAAATAGAAAGGGATAAATAACCATTACTCCACAAGAATTTTTAAAAGACAATTAAATGATCGACTGTAACACAAGTAGTAGGATTAACAAAAAAAAAAAAAAATTTACCATTCACACCTAAATAAGAGAAAAGAACGTCGATAATGACAACTAGTGCACAGTAAAACCCCAGTCCTTGACCACATCAGAGCTCGACATAATCGGATTTCGATGCAAAATTTTAAGCAAATTTTGCATTGGAGCTCTACCAACAAACCAGAATCCGACCCGATGAATCATATGATGTTTGTAAACAAAAGTGTTTTGGTCAGCCACCGCTAGTTGGCACTGTTCCCACGCGTCGTTTAAAGCCCGCTAACTCTGCTGCTGTTGTTTTGAGCAAGTAGTACATGCTTGTACACGTATTTCCTCAGATTTTGTGGCTTTCTGCACTGTATTTTTTATTCAATCATGGGTCCCAAGACAGCTGTTGCTGACAAGCAGAAGAGGAAAATAGTAAGAACCACAAATAAACTCAAGAAGATTACTGAAAAGTACGAAAGAGGCATTCGTGTGACTGAATGTAAACAACGTTTATGTATTACTGCGATAGGCCACCAGAGTGGCTCTTTGGTTTGTTTATATCTGCTCATGCCACAAGCTGCCGACATTACTTAGGCAATTTTTCTTAAGTTTGTGATAACAGATATAATGCGGCTTATTTTTAATATTTTATTAATTTTCTGTAATAATTTGGCTTGTTTTAAAATGTTTTATTATTTCCAACAGTTTTTGTGCCTACCCGTAGCAGTACATATGGTACCTAGCCTAGCCTATGGTACTGTACTTGGTCAACCATCAGTAATACGGCCGCATTGGACGTAGGCCAGTTTTTTTATACAGTATACATTTAAAAATTTAAAAAGTGTGTCTAATACAGTTAGTTATTTAACCCTGAACTTATTTAATTGTAATTTATGTGTAATTTTTTGTATAAAAAGGCAAGGTTAGGGTAATGACTCGTGGTCAAGAATGGATTAATCCATTTTCAGTTTTTTGTTATGGGAATAATTGACTCGCATCTCGACTGAATCGCATCTTGATGCTGGTTTTGGAACGGACTAGCATCGAGGACTGGGGTTCTACTGCACCTATAACCAACCCTAACTAATCTATGTATATGGACTAAGGAACCTTACCAACCCAAATTCCCATATTTAACATCCCAAAACAAACATACCTGCCTACTGCGACAACTGAAAAAATAACAGAAAAAAAATTAACACCAGGACTTTATCCTGTCTCCAAAACACCTCATCATCACTCTTACCACTACTGGTAGTCCAACAGTAATTAAAAGTTAATCTTAAAATGTGTGTGTTTTTCCCACTTAGCAGATATACTAAGTAAAATCTAAGGATCTATATTTCTAGAGGAACATCAAGTTTTTAGTCATATAAGCATTATACCTTAGGAAGAAAAGCCAAGTCAGTTTTAAAGTGTTCACAACTATGTCAACCTAAAGTATTATTTAATAATTCCTCCCTCTAACCCATAATAACACTCTCAATTTCTTTAAGTATGAAAACTACACTATCTAATAGAGCCCAATTTCTAAACTTCTCGTTCAGTCCTTAAACTAAATTATCTAACCATAATTGTCAGCAATGTACAACCTAAAATTGACCTAAAATAAATCATTTGTTATAATTTTGCTATGGTTAAGATTTTAACTAAATGGCTACTAATACCTATTCATATTGCTCTCCCATAAGTGCTTAAACAATTATCAAATTATACAGATGATCATTATAACATTAAAATAATGCCTGAGCAAGTTCAGTGCACAGTATAAACTCATCAACCTTCAACAAATCAAATAGTGTAGATGAAATGAGTAACAAGCTGTCATCTTCTGTGGAAGACAACCAGAGTGGCTGCACTTCCTTGGAAGCAGTAGTAGTTGACTCTAAAGTCTATGTGCAGATTGGATTTCATTCTTCTCTTCCTGAGTGTCCTAACACGACATGTAAGAGCCACTGCTCCAGCAAGTTGGACTTAAATAACAAGTACTTTCAAGGCAACTGTTGTCAGGTTCCAGAGGCTTACAGTACCAATTCATCCAATTGAACATATCCTCTATAAAGTATGAACAAGAGTCACATTACAAAGGCAAGTAAAGACAGGAAGTGGGATATGAGGAATACAATGGAAAGAGAGAAGTAGATAAGCTTTTAATAAAAAAAAAAATTATTGTGAAGTGAGAGATCCAGGTATAGAGAGGGGCAAGCAGATTTTGAGACGTCTGCATGGAGGGGAGGAGTGAATGAATTTACAAGTTGCCTACAGGGAAGAAATGAGTGAGTTTCAAGGGCACCTACAGGGTAGAGAGAGGACAAGATGGCTGATACCCCTTGAGGAAGAAAAGGAGAATCTCCTGGCTTAATCTCCCTCTCTTGTTCATACTACTTTGATTCTGACACATGGTGCTACCGTACAAAGAAAATGTCTCTTCGTAGATAAAACATTTATACGCTTCTTCCCTACAAGCTGACTGATCAGTTCCCAAAAGTACTCTACACTCATTGTATGCCTGTAACCTCATACAGCATTTAATAACTGCCCCACCATGTTTCACATTTCCTGGTTTCAGTATACATTTAGTGGTGATGATCATACTTCAGTCTCCTTGCAGTATATAATTGGATTTTATCGGTGGCCAATTCATCAATATACATGAATTATTTTGTTTTCTCTAGTAATAAAAATTCCCTCTCTTAACAAATATCAGTCTGAAAATATCAAGCCTAACACTGATATCTCAAACATAAAGCCACCACTTTAGATAATCACCCTCAACACATGAAAAGACAAGACAACCTCTGCTCTTCTGTCAACTGTAAGAGCACTTCACAAACTATATCTATTGCTGTCATTATAATGGAAATTTCTTTTGTGGAAAAAGAAAGGTAAAAAACTGGACTGCAAAAAAAAAAAAAAAAAAAAAAAAAAAAAAAAAAAAGATTTCCATGGTCTCAGAGGAATCTCCAAATTGCACCACGCAATGTTTCAGGATCTGAAAGCTCCTCAGTTAATGTGGTTGCTACTAAAAATAGTTGCTCTGAATCATTTACCTATTCAGTATATTCACATACACACTACATTGGGAAACAAATTAATTTCTCACTTATTCTTTCATAACTATAAATATGTGTTTGCAAAATTAATAAAGGGACAACAGTAAATCCCAAACCAAACAAGTAATTAGGTGGTTTCAAAAACTATGTTCAAAATAATCATGAATTAATCTAGTGTACACATCAACTGAACAAACCAAACAGAACATCAAGACAAACAAAATAAAATATCACATGTTAGTAATGTTGTAGGCTATTCAAAATCACACAAAAACACATCTAAAACCATACTAGACTGACTATACAGGAGAAATATATTAGTGTTGACAGGGCAATTGATAATAAGGTCACTGTGGGCTCTAGTACTGGGAGCAGATACACAGTGAGAGTTGTCTTTTACTGAGGAAATGCATGTTGGCAGTGGGCTCCCATGCCACCTGTAAGGTTTATTGGGCCATGAGGACCCAGTGCAATTAAAGCCTTTTTTAATGTTCACACCAGGACTCTCTTCATGTTTCGGAGTTCCATAAATTCAAGAAACATCCAGCTACTGCTCATTGGAACTATAAGGCATCACACAAACACACTCAAAGTTTGAATTGCTTATAAACAATTGGTGCAACACCCAGAATTTAATATGAAGGTGCAGTTTATCTACTTTACTATCAATTAACATCCTCCAAGAAAGTAGATGATAAAATATGACTATACAATGTAATATCAGAGAAATATTTATACAAAATATAATAAAAGTGCTATACTGAAATCATATGCTGAGCGTGATCTATTCAGACACAACGGAAGCAGAAATGACAGACAATGGGCTTTACTAAAAGACAGCACAATAACTTCAACTTCATAGTGGGCTACACCAATACATTATGAAAAAATGACAAAAATGGCTGAAAAGTTAGAATATAAACACAAAAGCCCGTATAAGACACCCTCAAAATACCAAACTGTTTGGGATGAGTGGGTGTATATTGAAATAAGGATTAATGTGGGTATTTTTACACCTTGCAGGAAAAGGTGAACACCATGGGTAAACAAGCTAATCAAACATATAACATTTAGAGGGGCAATCTTTTAGTTACTTTGAACTTTGGCTGGCTACCCTGCAAATGTAGAAGGAAAATGCTGCATGAATGAAAAAACACAGATTCATATGAAATAAAGAAATCCTTTACAAACAACTAATAAAACTTAATTCAAGTGTTGCATTGCACTGACTAATAAACTAAATACATACAAAAAAATGTGACTAGACTGAAATGTGGATTAAAAAGCAGTGTTTTATTACCAGTCAAAAGTCTTCAATTTCCTTTTTAAGAGCAGAATACTTCTTCATACCCAACAACTTTAAAATATTCTTTTGCTCACACCATGTATATTTAAAAATATCACAGCAATTTTTGTTTCTAAACTAAACAAACCATTTTTTAAACAGGCTTAAACTGCTGCTCTTGGAAACAGAAGACCATTTCAAAAGGACAAACCTACTTCTGGATTGCCAATGGATGTTACTGGACAATCATAAGCAACAACCAAAGGAGAGAGGAAAGCCACCACATAAATAATTAGAGCTCATCATTTCTCTGTCATCAAATAAATACAGATTGTGGGCCTTCATATAAAATACTACAGTGGAATGTATGGTTTCAAACCATTTCATAGTAGTCACTACATGAAATATGAATACTCATATCACATATGCTGAGTAGTGCAATGAAATAAAATATCTTTTAGTTCCCCGGCAATGAGACATGGACAATGACCCATGCAATAAATTTGTGGCAATCTTTAAGAATTCCTGTTAAAAGCTAACTTTGGCAAGAAAAACATCTATGCAAGTATAATACACAAGAATGAACTGTTGTTTTACATAGGTTACAATTTGCAACCTCTGTATCCTGTCTACATTTTCTATAACTTTTTATGCCCCTATAAACAAAATGCAAACTTGGCAGTGACTCTGGAAAATAATGTAATATCAAAAATAGGAATATCCATCAGAGGCTTACAGTGGCCAGTGAATTTTTTTTTTTTTACTTATCCTTTTAAATAATGACTGCTTTCCACTATTACTGAAAAGTAGAATGAGAGACTAGTAAATGAATATATAAAGATGGAGGATTTCAACTTCCACCTAATAAGAGATTTTTTAGTCATAAATCCTTTTAGTTAATTTACAAATATCTGCTTCACATAAATTTGCACCTAATATTTTTTTGTTAACTTGAAGTAATTATGTTATGTCCAACTTGGTTTGTTCATTTTAAAATCAAGAAATAGTTACAGTAAGTCAAAGGTAATCTTAATTGATGGCCTACCAGATCTCACTGACCACTTTCCCTCCAAAATGAATAACCAAAGTTAGTATTCTAACAACAGGATGATCTTCTTTCCCAGACAGCAGTATAATGAGCATATGTAAAATATGAGGGATTGTGTATTGTGATGGATGTACAATTCAATTAGCCATAACTGCAGAGTCCAGTACAACGTCCAAGCTCATAAAACTCCCTACCAACAATTCATCTGCTCGAGAAACTCTCAAATGGATAAAAAAATAAATTAAAATTTTAAGTTCAAGTATAACATAAAACATGTTCCTCAACATTTACTATGTGCATAGACAGTACTGAAACAGGTCATCATTAAACTTTAACAGTTAAAGTTTGTTTTAAGTAAATTTCAGTAAGGTACTTCAATTCCAAAACAGTGCTGCACTCAAAAATCCCCAAAACATCTATTCCACATCAAACAACTTATTTTTCTAACAATGCCAATAAATATATCACTTAACTCCCTATATCCAGATATTACTTACATATACAGCATGAACTTGAGTCAGTAAGAAACTAGCCGACTTCCTAGCTGACAGTCACAGATAATTCCAGTTCAGCAACGTGCATGCTCTGAACCTACACAATTATTTTCCATGCTACAAATAGTCTTTCAAATAAACTACCACCAAGAAAATTACCATTTTGTCATTAGGTCAGCCAGCTTCTACTGGAAAGTAATTAGAGCTACATACATACACACATACCTGGAGACACATTCTACCTCAACAGTACCATAAGTCTAAAGAATGGTGCCAACAACTAATCTAGTGCCAAAATTTAGATAAGGAGACAAGCCCTCAAAATATATTATTATTATTATAGGGTCTGACGACTGACCCTGGGGTCTCCATTTATTATCACCAAACCAGTCCCCTTAACCTTAGCCTCTTGTTTTTTTGTACAGGATCATTCAGCAACAGATCAGATATGACCCATTATAAAATGGGCTTAATGGGTTTACATTACTAGCCACTCAAAAAAATATTAACCCCCTACATAATAACAAGGGCTTATTTGCAACAAATATGTAAATAAACATTAAAGGAGACAAATTTACTTAAAGAAACAAAGTAAAGAAATACAAAAATAAAACAAAGGATTATTAACAGAAACAAAATAAATTATTCAACAGTTTCCTAGCCCAACCAACTACTAAACCATTTAAGCAAAGGAAAATTATGTACTAAAAGAAAAGTGTGAGGAAATAAAAAAAAAAACATAAAAACAGAAGAAAAATATTATACACTCGCCAAGAGATAGAGAGATCAGCTTAAGTACCAGTAGCCACATGGTCACATGGTTAAATAGATACATAAAAGAAAATTATGTAATAAGAGAGAAGTGCAATGAAAACGAAATTAAAAGGCGTACGGTAATATATTTAAGAACAAGAACTCCCAACAGAAAAAAATTTTACTTCATCTACTTCTAGTCTTGTCCCTAGATATATTTTGCAACTGCAATTTTTTAAAAGCCTATCTCATTTCAGAACACAAAATTGTATTTTAATGATTAAGAAATTGTATCATGCACTGATTTTAAATACTGTACCACTAAAAAGAGATTAGTATAAAAAAAATTGCAGTGCTTTACTCAGTACTACCTTTTAGCAAAGTGTAAAACAAAAATAAAGCAACTCGGCATACAGTTACTTGGTATTATGAGCTAAAAAAATATGTAGTATATAAGTACTATGCTGCTGACTAAACTATTCAAATCCCTTTTCCTTTCCATGACTATAAGATACATTAATAGCTCTTTACTATGGAGCAAGCATAAGGAATTTTTCTTCAAGTTAAACTTACAATATCCAATGACTGCAAAAACCCATCGCTCATGTTCCTGCATTAACATTATTTTACTGCTCTCAGCCTAACTGCAATGAACTGAAACTTGTAAAAACATTGCTGTCTCTCACTTCTAGTTTTATGATATTGAATTTGTCTACCTTTTCATCTTTTCCTTTACAAATCTTCTCAAGATTGAAATGAGTTTTTAGTTTTAATAGAATTTATACTTCCTTTTTTCTGTTTTATATCTTCTTGTATGGTTTATAACTATGATCATGGGGTTCTGTGTGTCTGTCATTTTATCTTTTGCTAAACCACTCTTCTTACTATATTAATTTTTTTTCCCATTCAATCACAATTAATCAGGATAAATAAATGAGTACCATAAGCAATGTGTACAAATGTGCCTAAGGACTACCAGTTCTAACCCAGCTAATGCTTGTTCATCCGTGCTGACTTCTCACTTTGATCAACAAGGAAAGAGCATTTTTGTTGCCAAAGCATGAAATTAATTAGCACTGCTCAGTTCATCAGTGACCTCATCTTTTTTATAGACACTAGCACAAATTAACATCAGTCCAGACAAAAGTAACAATTACATTATAAATAGAAAAATTGAGCGGCAGCTTCTCTAAACTTCAAATTAACAGAGATGACATTCAAAGTTACCAAAAATATTTGCACCCATTTCTAGGGAATGATACTGCATATTCATCTTGTATATAAAAGCTCTACCATGCTATCACATGTCTTGTAATCTTAGAAGATTAGTAGAGCTTCAAAATACTAACACATAGCAAAAACATAGAAAAAGCAAAAAATTAATATAAAGGTATTAGCTGCCATATACCTTAAAATTTCCTAGATATAAGTGTTCATATTCATCCTAACAACTAAAAATATGTAATGCAAAGTTTTAGCCAGACTACCACAGGCTGGTCTAGGCCTAACAAAGAACATTAAAAAAGGCCCTCAACATCAATGATGGACACAGTAAAGCAGAGAATTATTCACCCAAAATTTTATCATATTCCAGTACCCTTAAGTACCATGATTTAAACAAAGTTAACACATTACAGTACTTCCTTAAGTAACAAAAATACTGTCCATATAGTACTCGCAACAAAACATACTGTAATACCATCCCTGCATGGCTAACACAAAGATTAGATGGACTTGAGAGTTAAACTTACAAAACACACACACACATACAAGTACCACAAACTACAATAAACCTTGAAAAAAAAAATAACTACAACTGACAAACAATTCACACCAAAATTTTCTGCAAGTGAAACTGACATTTCTGTTAATGTACATGCTGTAAATATTGTCTAATGTGCATGAACAGAAGGCACAATGAACTTACTGCTGCACGTCCTCCAGGCTGGATGTCAAGGGAATAGGAGAGATTTGAGGGTAAATACAAAAGAAAAATCTATAGGTATTTTGGACATCCCCGTGGCTCACTGGTGCTTTAGAGTAATGCCTCGATTTATCTTATATAATAAAGCTTTAATTTCAATAACACAAACTTGGCAGTCTAATACCTAAAATAGCAACACAGAAACAAAATTTGTTTTAAAGAAAAGCAGGAATCCCTGAGAGGCTTTAAGGGATGTAACACTTTCAAAGTCTGGACTTTATATAAATAAAATTGTAAATATTAAAACCTACTATGGGATGATGCATGATCTGTTAAACTTAACAATGGTTCCCCCATGTCCAACAATGGCAATCCCATTAAGCAAATATTCTTTAGACTGAGAAATTTTGGGGAAAACTCATATCAAGCTCGGTAACCTTGCAAGCAAGGATGGGTCTAAATGCTAAATCTATAAAACTACAAACACATTTTTATTGCGTACTGTTTAAAATAAACATACAGAAAAGGACTACTAAATGTTATTAGAATACTGGTAACCCTGGTAAAAGTGACTTCTCATTACAGAATTGGTAATTAACACTTTTTTATTTGTGTTGCAATGTTAAACCAAGGAGTAGATATTAAAATGTTTCTATTAAATAATCTTCAGAAAATAAAAACAGAAACTGTCCAATATATATTTTCCCTCTCACAAAAATACCTAGTTTCATCAAGCATCAAAACCCAATTATTAGAATATATAATGCCTTAATGAATACACTATGAAAATTCAGTTTAATAATACACAAGGTCTGGGACATGCTAGCAGGTTCACAACTAAAGACCTGCCAAGTCCAAAAAATTATCTTGCACCTACACTTCGCTTAATCTGCATTCATTTTAAAGATCTCAAGTTACTTGTATTTTTCACTTACTGTATATTAATTAAATTACCCTTTGCAGCATCGCTGCAAGATCAATGGTCTCAAAAATGACATTTTTTATGATAAAATAAAGTTTTATATATACTTACCAAGTAATTACATAGCTATTTTGGTTCCCTAACCTACGGCAGCTTAAAAATTAAAAATTCCAGCGGCAGCGCTACTATCATTAGTGTGTAGGTGACAAGGTCCCACCCACTATCCAGGACTCAAAGGAACAACTTAGCAGAGAGCTCAATCCGTTTCATGCTCTAATGTCCATGCTTCTGATCATGTAACTATGAAACTTTATCATAAAAATTTCATTTTTATATAAGTAACTTACAAAGTAATTACATACCTGATTCCACATTGTTAGGAGGTGGGAAAGAGCATGGACATATTCTACTCCAAAGCATTAAGTAAGTAATAAATTTGGTATAGATTTGGTACAGAAAGGGTGCTAACATTGAATAAATGTTTGTTGCTTCCTTACCTGTTGAGAGGGCTGCTGCAGGTAGGTACTGCCTCTGGTCAGCGCCTTCTCAACTTGTAGTGGACATGGCAGTGTAGCCAAGGGTCGCCCCTACATTAGTGGGAACTTTACAGCGGAGGAAGTACACTGCATGCTGACAATGTTTTAAAAGGATGCCCTTGCCCTGGGCAAAGACCAGAATGCAAAATAACAACAATATCAGCTACACCACAGCATTAAAACCATAACCTAACCATTACAAAATAAAAAACGAAACTGGCGGGTACTCCAGGTACAAAGTACCCCCAGGCTTCCCGTTGACTCAAAACCTTAAATCGAGGTGAGTGGATAGCAAATGAAGAGAGAGTTCCCTATGGTTCCTCTCCCAGCACCATGCCAGCCATGGATAAAGGTCCTAAAGTGTTACAATTTTCAAACACAGTCTCTATGTCCTTGAGGTAGTGTGAGGCGAATATGAACTTGCATCTCCAGAACGTCAACCGTAACATCACAGAAAGAGACAAGTTATGTCTAAAAGTGAGGAAAGTTGTGACTGCCCTAATTTCGTGAGCCTTAACCTTAACTAACGGAAAGGCTTCTTCCTGGATCTGAGAGTGGGCTTCTAATATTAGGCCAGGGTTTAGAAGGGTCCTCATTCTTTGTGAGGAAACCAAGAGAAAGAGAGCAGACTGCATCCCCTTGCACAAAACCTATTCTCATCTATTGCTTGTAACTCGCTAATACGTTTGGCAATAGCGAGAGCCACTAAAAAGAGAGTCTTCTTCATGAGATTCCTGAGGGAAACGGAACAGAGAGGTTCGAACTGAGGACCTGACAGCCATTTCAGTACAACGTGTAAGTTCCAAGAGACGCTGGAAGAACTTTCTTAGACATATCAAAATATTGATGAAGTTGCTGATATCTTGATTAGAAGACAGAGCCATTCCTCTGTGCTTAAAGAATAAGCTGAGCATCGACCTATACCCTTTGATGGTAGAGGTTGATAGCTTCCTGACGGACTTTAGGAATATCAAAAAGTCGGCTATTTGACTTATAGATGTCTCAGAAGAAGAGACATTATAGAGGCTGCACCACCATCTGAAGACTGCCCATTTTGATTGGTAGCACTTTGTAGAAGACGCTCGTCTGCATCTTGCAATTGTCTCTGCAACCTGCCTCGAAAAAGCTTTTGCTCTGATGAGACACTTGACAGTCTGAAGCCTGTCAGGGCCAGAGCGGACAACCCTTAGTGGAATCTGAGAAAGTGGGGTTGTCTGACCAGAGACCGTTTTTGTGGAGGGATTCTTGGGTAATCTACCAGGAGTCGAATCAGGTCTGGAAACCATTCCTTGTTCGGCCAAAATGGAGCGACTAGGGTCATGGAGGTGTTCTGATGTGTCGACAGCTTGTTGATTACTTCCCTGATCATTCCGAAGGGGGGAAGGCATGCACATTTAAGCCTGTCCAGTCCAAAAACATGGCGTCCATGCTCCATGCTTGACGATCTGGGACCGAAGAGCAAAAGAGTGAAAGAAGGTGGTTTCTCAACACTGTGAAAAGATCCACTCTGGGCTTGCCCCACAGTTTCCACAGATTGTCGCAGACTAACGGGTCTAAGGTCCATTCGGTTGGAAGGACCTGTTTGAGGTGGCTTAATTCATATGCAATAACATTCATTCTCCCTTGAATGAACTGGGTGACAAGAGTGACTTGGTTCTCCGCCCACAGAAGAAGATCCCTCGCCATCTCGTACCGTGGGAAGGAATGAGTGCCCCCCCTGTTTGCGAATGTAAGAGAGTGCAGTGATGTTGTCTGCAAGCACTACTATATTCTTGCCACAGACTAGATCTGAGAAAGACTGAAGGCCCAGGTGAACTGCTCTCAGTTCCTTTACGTTGATGTGAGAATTCTGTTGTACCATAGTCCATGTTCCGGAGACTTCCCAGCTGTCCAGAAGAGCGCCCCAGCCGAGAGAAGAGAATTCCTTCCTGAAGTCTTTCTACGCATGACCACCACTGGAGATCCTCTTTGATTTCTGACGTAATCGGGAAGACGAAAGAGTCTGGTTGGGTCTTTCTGCATCAGTTCACTTTGAGGAAAAACTGAAGGGGTCTCAAGTGCAGTCTCCTTAATTTTACAAACTGCTCTACTGAAGCGAGGGTCCCCAGAAGACTCATCCACTGCACTCCCGAGCAGGTAGGAAGAGCAAGGAACTGACTGACAGTCTGAAGGCAGTTTTCAACTCTTTTGGGCAACAGAAAAGTCCGAGAGTTCAGTATCATCCCTAAATAGGGAATCTCCTGAGGCGGTGTCATAAGGGATTTCTTTTCATTTATGAGAATGCCTAACTCCTGTATCAGGCGAAGAGTTCTCCTCAAGTCCTCTACGCATTTTTCCTCCAATGACAAGCAGGGAAGCCAATCGTCTAGATATAAGTTGACGTTGATTCTCAGAAGGTGTAGCCAATTCCCTAGAGGAGCAAGGATTCGCGTGAAAACTTGAGGGGCCGTTGACAAACCGAAGCATAGGGCCTGGAACTATAGTACTTTGTCCTGAAAAACGAAACGTAGAAATTTCCGTGAGTCTGGATGAACAGGGACGTGAAAATATGCATTCTGCATATTTTCACCATCCAGTCCCCCTGTTGTACCAAGGACATGACTGAGTGAACGGTTTCCATATGAAACTTCGTCTTCAGTACAAACACATTCAAGGAGCTGGAGAGAACTAGCTTGGGTAACTTGGTACCTTCTGACAAATGCTTTTTCATGAGGAAGGTAGAAGCTGGAGAAGTAGGCGAAGCAGGCACGAAGAAATCAGGAAAACTATCCAGGAGGAAACGCAGAAGAAACAAGTAAGCAGAAGAGGGGACCGTATCCTGAGCCTCTTCCTCCTCTGAAGAGACAGGAGACAAGGATTTGTCCTTGGACTCTGGAGCAGAAAAGGATTTCTTCATAAAACCCATAAGCTCAGTCAATTGACACTTGAATGGGGGTAAAGAATCTTCTCGAACCGTTGAGGATGACGGAATAATATAAGAAGCTGCATGGGTCCCAGAAGCATAAGCTGGGCGTTCGGTTTTGGCGTCAGAAATTCAGGCGTTGGCGGCGGGCGCTCAAGAGCGGTAGTCTGGTGCGAGACAGCAGGCACCGGGTGCTCATCAGCGAAAGTCTGGCGTGAGTTGGTGGGTGCCAGGCGCTAGGAAGAAGTCAGGCGCTTAGAACACTCGTAGCTCTCAAGACTGTCTCTTAACAAACTCAGATGATGAGCAGGAGAATCAGGCTAGACTTGAAAACTGTAGGAAGGTTGTGGGCTAGCCTCCCTGTGCCTCTTGACAGCCAGGGGAGAGGTGTCACCAAGACCCGCATGTCTCTGGAGTGGGCGCGAAGAAACAGAGTAGCAATATTGGAGCTTCTTGTGTAGACTGGAAGTTTCCGAATCTGAAGACAGTTGATGCACTGGAACGCCTTTCCAATGGTGTTTAGTCGAAGCCTGGGAGCAAACGACAGGCAAATTCCACCAGCCTCCCTTGGACCTCCGGTATGTCTTCTCCCCGGTGTGGGGGAGCGGGACAGTGACCTTTGTCTAGGAGCACTGGTGGGACGGACAGCCACCTCCTCGACACTCACAGCACTCTCACTTCTCACTGCACTTTCATTACTCACATTTTTCTCCATTAGAGATCTAATGGCTAATCCCATTTCCATAATTGTATTAGATAATACACTAAACTTCTGATCAAACCTTGATTCGAGGCTGGCAATGGCACTAAGAGCAGACTCTTGGGAACCTGGAAGAGGAGTAGATGGTAAAGTGGGAGGACTTAGGATAGGAGAAGAAGGAGGAATTGGAGTAGTAGTTCTATCATCCCCTACATTATCCAAAGGAATAGAATCTGCATTGACCCTATTCTCAGCCCTAATGGCTGCTTTCCTCTTCCTATCTCTTTCTAATTTTTCTAGATGAGATTTCAAGGTTTTCCATTTCTTATCCTCCCAATCCTGATCTTTACTAATTTCTTGCCCCCTACATTTAGTGCATTTTGTATGAGAATCATATGAAAGCTTGGTTAGCCTAGTTCTGCAACCCTCAGAACAGAAGCGAACACTTGATGAACTGGAATCCGACATCGTTAACTAAAGTAATTCCTAAAGTTAACACGAAACAACAATTCATCAATGATACCAAGCCACCAAGCAACAAATTCTGAATACTTCACCAAGATCGGGCAAATAACTAGCCGAAAAGTGAAGAAGCAGCTGCGTAAAACCTCCGATGTTGACCGGAAGCCGGCAGGAAACAAACTGAGCTCTCTGGTAAGTTGCTCCTTTGAGTCCCGGATAGTGAGCAGGACCTTGTCACCTACACACTAACGATAGTAGCGCCGCAGCGCAAATTTAGAATTTCTAAGTTACCATAGGTTAGGGAACCAATAGCTACGTAATTACTTGGTAAGTTACAAATATAAAAACTAGGATCATAAAGAGACAAAATTTTTAAAATCTCAATAAGTAAAAACTGATATCCTACACTGAATCAACCTATTACTTATCATTAGCCCTCATTCCTGGTCAACATGAATCCTAGCTCATTCATTCCTGACTGAAAGAAATAAACCTGTGCATGCAGTTCATGGGTCCTCAGGTTCAAACCAGCAGAGCCTCACTTTTCACCCAGCCTGCTAGTAAAAAATCTGGTTTCACTGGTATTCTGGCTAATTGTTTTGTAGGAATTACTTAAAAATCCATTTGCTTTCATTATTATTATTATTTTAGTAGATGAAAACTATTCACATGGAACAAACACACAGGGCCATTGATTTGAAATTCAAGCTTCCAAGGAATGTTGGTTTCAACCTCCCACCGCAGACCCCACACTGCAGCAGTAACTGATCAACATACAACGCCAGTGATTTTTCATCATGCTGGGGGAGACGTGAACCCTCAACACTAACATGCCAAACACTAACCACTATACCAGCATTTACCCCCTTTAACCTATCTTTTTCAGCTGGTAAAGAAAAGTTTTAATGAAATTCAAAATGAAGAGTACTTAGCAAGGAAAGTGATTGTCTGTCAGCTTTTAAGTCTCATTATTCATGGGAATAGGGGACAGGTAATTGTTTTAATATACAGTAAACCTCCGTATTCATGGGGGATGCATACCACAAGCCACCCACCCCACAAATAGCTAAAATCCGCGAATACTTAAAACCCCTCTAAAAACTCTAGAACTGCCTCTTTTGATAGTTCAAACACAAAAAAAAACTCTAAAAATGCTTATACCTGAGTATTTTAATAGTTTTATCACAAAAAAAGCATTCAGTCATTAAAATATGAAAATACAGTAATTAGTGAATATTTCTTAGTGAAAAATACCACGAATGGGTGAATTTTCCGTAAATAATGCGTATATACGTTCCACAAAGAAATTTGTGAATAGGTGAGTCCGTGAATACGGGGGGGTTTACTGTATTATGTAGTTTTATAAAAATTAATCATTATTATTCTGTTACTTTCATTAAATAGGTTAGTGAAGAAGGTGTACGCATTGTACATTTAAAAAATATACACAAAGTATGCTGTTAATTTTATTGGGTGTTTGTAAAGCCAGTCCTCTCATTATGTTTGGAATGGGGCAATGGTGGTTGTTGTGACATGAGCCATGTTGTTTTTCTCAAAGCTAACTGTACAGACTACAAGGACCTCAGGATGCATGAGGCAGATGCACAATGTTAACAGAGCTGAAAAACCCTTATGAATCAGGAATGAGGTGTCTAAAATTCAAAAGGACACAAAGGTGGAATGATTGTAAGTAAAGACTTTTTAGGAACAGATAAATTTTACTTTTAAAAATTACCATATTCTCTAGAAAAAATTTCCATATTTTCCTTTGGAATCTTGCTTTGGTTCATGGCTATCAGGATTAGGAAAACTTTATATAATTGGGACTTCAAAAAAGGAATCTCTAAATAAGCAGTTTACAAAGGACAAACACGTGCTGACTTGACATAAGAACATCTATCACAAATATCACTGTTAGGTTAGCTCATCTCTGATCTGTCTATAATAGTGCTACTTTTTTTTTAAAAAAAGTTAAAATTTCAAGTGACCATAATCCGAACCTGCAAACCTTGTTTTAAGACATTCTACTTAAAGCAATGCCATCTGATTTGCCAATACTGCCTTAGGGCATTCTGCTTTAGTATACAGTAATATGTGCTTTGCATGATACTAAAATAAAAATGCCATGATCTTCCTGTCTTTTTATCCATGAAGTTTGCAAGTTGGCAATATTTACTGTTTATAATGCAATCTTGTAAACACTCTAGTCATGTGCAAGCAATGTTGTCTATTTACCGTGTACAGACAGGACTACTTTAAGATACTAAAGGAACCTTTAACTTTGAGTATGTAAAATTGTTAATTTGCTAACACGGATAACTGAAAATAAAAACTTTTAAGTCAGTCTGACAAAGCAACAGTCTAGAGTATTTAAACTTGTGATTTAGGCAGCCTGACTATGCAACTATCCAATCTCACTGGAGAATTTACTATCTCTACTGATGATCAGTCACCTAGCACAACACTAGTAGTGGGTGTTCGAAAACCAAACAAAACAGTGCTTCTCAAGTAAAAGTAAAGCTATTCTATATGGAAGCCAAAATTTTCTATCAAAAGCTGGACCTCTACTCAATTATTCTTACAATATATATATACTTTCAATAATTATTAAAACCATAATACCTTGACAATTCCTCTTCTTTCATCTCACCAATGCTACCTAGTCACCATTGTCTGATATTACCATGTCAGACCTTCCAAAATTAGCTTAATCATACAGCTATGTCAAAATAACTTTCAGAAGACTTGCCCAGAGGATGAGCTATAGAATTTGAGTTTGTAAATGGGAGTTGGAAAAGCTGAGGAAGCACAGCAGAAATTAAAAGATGGAAGGCAACACAGCAGAGGGACAATGGGACCAACAGGAACCTTCAGTACAGTGTAGTGTTTGCCACACGGCACAAAGTATGTAGTAACCCTGTAAGGTATCAACCATAACAAAAAGAAAAATAGGATTAAGTATGTAGTTCATCTAGAAGAAAAATCAATTACGATATTTCTGGGCAGATTTTGTTCACTTCTGAATACCGTCAAACCAATTTTTTAAATGAATAACAATACTGTAATCAGCCCAACATAGCATATCCTTGCCTAAACAATAAATAAGGTAATTTATGCAATTTTGAAACACCTCATGCACCTTGTCTTTAACTGAACTTAAGAGAAAACGAGACATTACTATTGTGCTCCAAGCAACACTACTATACTAGACTTATCTAAGCAGGTTACCAAAATTGTGAAGCCACACATATCTATGTGAGGTGTAACAGCAATTTAAGATATTAATAATTAAAGACAATAAAAAACAGTAAGAAATACAACATTAGAAGTAAAATCAGTACTGTACCATGCCATAGCAGCAAAATTCAAGATGACCTCCATTCTAAAAGTTCTGAATATTCCTCAGTGCTGATACAAAGACAATACAAAAACACACTTCCTAAAGGTCCTAAACATAAAATAAGATCACATTTTAACATTGTAACCTTCCCCTGTTATTGTATTTTCTTCACCTACAAGATGTAATCCTCTTTTCATTATGTATTTCTTAATGACTATTCAAGAAATACGAAATACTCCTTTCTTCAACCCATACCCCCTAAAGTAATTCTCACAAGAACTGAACACATCCTTAAGAAATGTTTCATAGGTAAATCAAACTGTCCCCTAGGGACATCTTATTGCCTACATCTTAGTGCAATATGAGTAACAATCATGCACATATTACCAACAGTAAGTAAAGATAAGCCAAAATATCTCTCTGTTATCATTTTCTAGACTAACAGATGGTTGTCAATTCCACAATACACAGTCCTCTCTCACCAAGATTTCTGTATTCTCTTGAAAAGAGAAAGGAAAACTCCTGATGACCCTTTTGGGGAAAAGTATTGAAAATCTATTATATTTCTGCATACATTTGCACCTAACAGTAAACTATTACCATCTTTAAAGATTTTTGTAGAATAAGACTTACTGCAATAGTTCCTTGGCGAGGATACTTAGTAGACGCCACATAAGAACACTTGACTGTCAACACTACAGCATTCATAAGATTCTTGGCAGCCTGAATTAGAGAAGTTGCTGAATCCAACTGCAAAAGAAAATTCACAAACATTACCTCTAATGTTCAAAGCACGTCAGACATGTTTGCAAGTACTGTATGTAAAAAAGAATTCCAGTGTGAATTATATTAATAGGTTTTATCTTTGTGGTGTAACAAACTCTCTACCTATGAGAAAACTGCAATTCTCCTGAAAGTGAATCTTAACGGTGAGTATAAATTATTTTATTCTTCACCGAAGTTTAACTGAAAGCTCAAAATACAGTTCACACTCTTTCTAACGAAAAACCTTTCAAGATTATAAACCTCCAAAGCCTATGTCATTCTCACTCTTTTTCAAAGCAACTTGGACTTGTTCTAGTACTTCAGAAAATCTAAAAATTAAAACAGTCGACAAATAATACTTTGTACTTATGGTTTTTAGGCCGAACAAAATTTAATAGCAGAGCATGTGTCACAGGACTGGGCATGCATATAGTGTTCATTTGGATCTTGATCAGTGTTGCACATAGGAAAGGCAATTCACGATTAATGGGGTCTTCAGGAACAAATTAAGTTTCCTACCAACAAATGAAACTGGTATATCCCACTTACCCCAGATACAATTAGTTCTCCAGATATATTCTGCACATCAGCCTTTACTTTTGAGGTGATGTTCAACTGATGGCAATAAAGGGCAATACGATCGAGATAGGCTAACATATCATCCTTGGTCCTTGACTCAGGGCATTGGTCAGCAATTTGTCTTGACAGCTTATCTAGCTTAGTACCAGCCTCAGAAATCTTCTTAGCAGCATTAATAACATCCATAGTAGTTTTCAGTGGCCCTCTTCCTCTGCAGAATGGGAAACACTCTACCATGTTAATCATTATAAGAGGTTCACGATGACTAAGTACTGTAATGTATATTCAATATGAAAGAAAACTAAATTTTAACCAAAGATGTTGGACAGCCAAGTATTGATAGTGCAAGCAAGCACTGGAGACAGGAGTTCAAGGGACTAAATAAAAACAAAACATACCTTGTAAAGTCTGTCATTTCCATCATAATCATACACATGTGCTTGGCTAACACAATTATGTCATTGCCTGTATCATCCCATTTTGCTACCTCCTGGTCAAACTTCACTTTTTCGAGACGGAAGTTCTCTACCTGTTACCAAATAGATAAAAGACAATGAATGCACTTTTCCTGAATTTACTTTGAAAGTTATTCTTCATATTACAAGAATTTGAAGGCAAGCATTACAAAATTATTTTCCAAGTAGAGCAATACAGTGTTGGATAACACTGATCATGGAATTTTTTATTAAATTACTCAACACAAATTAAAGCTTTACCTGAGCAGCAATCTTATCCTTATCTTCCTCACTCAAGTTTCGCATAGCATCCCGAGCGGTCGTGATACCACTTACACCCGGATACTCATCAATTGTCGTGTCTACGGTATGTGCACTGGCTGTTCAAAAGTTTTAAATCAGATAATTAATAATAAAAAAAATATAAACCTTACCAGCTCTAAAGTAACATAATTTTTCATCTACATTTCAAGTTGTGTGGTGCATACCATCATTAAACCCCTTCTGTGGTTAAAGCCATAGAACTTTGATTTAAATTATCTCTATCTAACCACTAGCACTTATTTGAGCCATTATATACGAGTACTAAAAGTAAATAATTGTTTCTTTTACAAATATTTATCATGGCTGACTCATATTAAAATGTTAAAACTTCTTATTTGTCTTGCTTTATATACTGTGTACATAAATATGTTTTAGGTGTAATGTCTAAATTTTTACTTCTTTTATAATGCCAATGACCTTGTCAAAGAAGGACAATAAGATATATATCACCACTGAAAACAGCAATGTGATTTCTAACAGAAATACAGTACATGTATTAGCTACTGTTCTGTGAAAATGATTAAAACACTTACATTTACTCCTAATTTCCAATGTATGATATTCATCAGTTAAAACATCATCAGGATCTAACTCATCATCAGCTTTGTTCATAAGGACCGCCATTCGAATCTCCCGCACGCCATCATAAACCAGATGGGAGGCATCTATGAACTCATTTTCATCCACTTCCTTACCCGGAGTACTACTTAAAGCTTCTACAGCAACATCTACTCTCTGAGCAAAGTTTGGCAGGACTGTAAAACAAAACCTTTTTTAAAAACAGCTAATAAAGCAAAATTGTTTTTACAATGAAAGAACTTTCAATTAGGCAAATATTTTTAAATTTTTACAGTTAATACAATTTTCAGTTAAGATTTCACATACACACAAACATTAAAACAATATTGAAACCTTACCCTTTATGATCTACCTTCATGCAATATCAAACAATATTAATGAAATATAATCAAGTCGCAATAAAAAAAATGTAAACACCAAGCCTATGTAATCAGAAATTATTTCTACAGCTTCAAAAATTACTCTATTTCCTAACCTTGGTCTCTAAGTACTTTCACGGCTTCTAGGACTCTGTCTGTATACATGCAAGGCTCATAATTATCCATTTCCGAGGCAACAACATGGCAGACACGTGCTGAACGACCACGGATGGCACCAGCAATACGATCCAAAGTATCAGGGTCACCCTCATTAATTGCACGGACACATGTTTTCACATCCTCCAAGATGTGACTTTCTGTGAAGAGATAAAACAAATTAGGGAAGTCAAATTTTTTACAGAATACTGTATGCACGATGAAACAAGAAATATAATAACTTTGTTATCAATATTAGTTTTGCTAATGTCCTGTTAAAAAATAAATTTTTACAGCTGCTGTGCAATGAATCTATGGTATAAACTAACCCCCTTCCAGAACTGCTATACGACAACATAACTTTAAGTACTATACGTACTTTAAATATAAAGGTAAAAAAATTTACATTTCATTTTCCTAATGCATTTGCTTTGTAACACCCCACTTCTGTATTATTATACAAAATAATAAAAATAATCAAAATGCAGATAGAAGCACTGTGTAGTATATGAATGTACTACATGTGCATGTATTGTACATTTATGAAAATTAGCGCATCTCTGGAACTGCTCCACGATTACTGCAAAGTGGTAACGTTCAACAAGCAAAATTAAGAGTACAGTTAGCCTTTAAATTTATTAGATAAAGATAAATGCAATACAAGAAAAAGTGCAGAAGGTGTAGCAATGGTGGTAGCATTCATCCTAATTCAGGTACTTCTTCCTGACTGATTAACATCTGACCTGCATGTCAGGCAAATTGACCATGATGTCAAGGGTCCTCTGCTATAACCTGGATGACCGTTTCACAGCTGTGGTGTGACTCAGCCTACTGAGAGCATTTGGCCAATGAGGAGTCATCCAAACCAGAAGGATCCTGGTCGTGACAGAGAGGTTTTCCTTTATATTCCCTTGTAAAAGATATATTCAAATGCTCTCAGGGTATATTTCTCAAGATATAAAAAAGCTTCTCGGAAGGGCAAACATTGGCTGTCCTAGGCTATGTCAATAGCATCTATAAGGTCCAGTTAAGTGAGCAAGATGTTATGTGCTTCCTAACAGTGGGTATCGGAAATGGTATACCACACTAATTTTCCTAAGGGTTTTAGAAAATGAAGTGAAAATGCGTCCATTACAAACTATATGAACAGAAAATAGCTACTAAATGATCTCATACCTATAGAAAAGGGAATCATTTCAAGAATCAAACAATGTTATGCTTTAAATAATCTCTGCTGATGCTGCCAGAATTTTTAATGATACAGTACATGTAAAAGAAAGGATCTCCTTTCCAAGAATAATACAGCAACAATAATATCCAAGTAATAGACAGTAGTAAAGCACTGCCATTGAAAATAATTACTGCCAATTCTGCACTGATTTTGAATATTTTTTACTTTCCTTATTATCTTCCTTTCATCTGGTCATCAAGAATTGAGAATCTAGCCTAAATACATTGTGTATTCTCTACACAAGATCACTGAGAATGGGTAAAGAAACACATACCACAAATTCAACCCCATGTGTGTTTTCCTTAGAAACACAACCTCAAAATCTTTTATCTAGATATGCATTCACTTACAGCTAGTTCATTCTTGAAACTTGGTAACAGGAAGGTAACTAGCAGCAAAAGAGGTAATGAGGAAACACCCACTCACTCAGTAAACAGCGTCCACCTTCCTTCAACAACTGGGATAAAAGCAAAGTTGGTTAGAAGCAGGATTTTGTTTACTATATACCTAGGAAAAATGTGAATTGACTTAAATTTTCAATGTGTTCCCATGAAAATACAAACAATTGTCTTTTTTACTGAGACTCAGGTGGAAGGTATTGTCCAAAGATTGTAAATGACAATCTTCCACCCGGAAATGTCAGCTTCCCAATCACACAGGTGAGCTGGGGAAAGATGACCCATGTAACCACGTATAAATCCTGGCATATATGATGCCATGGATGATAATGCCCTTTGCCAGAGTATGGCCTGATGGTAACCTTACTCTGGGAAAATAAGAGAACTTTTGATTTCATGTGTGGGACCAGAACACCAGCTTTTTCTGCATCATATGGCAAAATCCCAGATAAATATGTTCTACCAACTGCATATAATCCCTTGTTAAAAGAGGGATGGAGGGAGTCATATTTATTGGTTAAAAAATAAGTCACAGTTTGGAAGTTCTGTTAAAAAATAAGTCTGTTTGGAAGTTCTGCCATGTAATTAACCCACTTATTTCCCCAAGGAATTATCTGAAAATATCGTTTTTTCAATTAATTTCATTACATTATCTAGTGTTTGTGCCCTTACAAAGATTAATGGCCAGATTTCAGTTACCCAAGTGATTTCAACTCTTGCTAGCTTAGGTGATTTTGCTACTGACTGACCAGTGAAAAATTGGCAATTAATTGCTAGGCAGAAGACAGAATGAGAGACAGAATTGCTGTCACCTTTCTTTCATCTTAACTTTTCACCACTGTCAACATCAGGTGAGATCCTACTCTGTCCTAATGGAGCTTGGGCAGCTACACAATTAGCTTAGCACCCACCACAGATCCTAACACTAAAGTATACAATAATTTTGGAACAACATCCCTCAAACAGAGAGAGGTAAAGGTGGTTTGGTGCTACCGTACACCTCCCCTCGGAACCCCTGACACCAAGAAGCCCTCCTGAACACTAAGGGTGAAGCGATACCCGGACTTCGTAAGCCTCATCTTGGATATGGAGCCTTCCCCCGCCCTCACACAAAGACTCACACAGCATGATGACCTCCGAAAGCCAGAACAAGACATTCTTAGTAATACAAAAAGTCACAAAACGTACAAAAGGATTTAAGGTGGACAAATAAGCAACTATAATGAGATACTGACAACATACAAAATTACCATACAAGGCCTACCATAAAAAATACAAATAAGACAAAGTCATAAAATTATTAATTGCAATGAGCACAACAAGCAAAACAATCACGAACTCAACAAGAGGAAGAAATCATAAAAAAATACAATACTGCTACAATACAGTAGCTATTGGCCTTCTCTCTGATCATGACTGTGGTTATGCTTGGTATCTAAGACACTGCAACAGCCCAATGACCTGTGCCTTGCCTCTGCTTCTTATTAGCAACCTTTACACCTTCAGGCTCAATAATAGAAGAATTCATGGCCCATGCTTGTGGGTGACAACTAGTGGGTTTGTTGTGGAAATTTGTTTTTGGACACATCTGCACTTTGTACTACATCCAACTGGATTTTGAGAGCAACTTTCTTCCACAACAAACTTATCATTTACATTAGGCCACATTTGTGTTTTCATAAATACTTCACAAACAGAATTAGATCATCTGCTACCTGGCTGGTTACTATGTGCATATACCCCACAGAGCCTGAGGTTCCTGGCAGGTTTAATTACATCTGTTTCTCTTGGACTACATAAATATTCCATTTCATCAATACTGACCTCCAAGGTGTAGACCATCTACTGTGAGTATGGTTTTCTCATGGTTTTAACCTATTTTATATGAAAAGTGGGGTACATGCATCAACACTGCCAGACAGCCAGCAATCTTCTACTTCTTTTAAATAAGGGATCATGAAGACCATGAAACCAACAATTAACTTAATTAAATGTCAAAGTTTGAACCAATCATCACTTTACCTGAAACTGCTAGGAAATCATCAATTGTTGTAATGTCATCTACTGATTCTGTCAAGATACGAACTTGATTCTCCCAAGCATCTTTAAATGCATCCATATTCTCTTGTGCAACCTGTAAATCAAGAGTACAAAAGACAAAACCAATTAAACTACTCGAGTTCATTATCAGAGCAGTATCAGTCTTCAATTACACAATATGAGAAAAACTAAGACCACAAAATAACTATCAAACATGGAGAGATGACTATTTGAAAAACCATTCATCAAAATGAGCCATCAATTACCTCACAAAACACATGTACAGCCAAAGAGGCTGAAATCTATAACTTGCACCTGTAACCATTGCAGTGAAATACAAGCACTAACCTTGGACTTTGGTCTAGCTGCCAGAATACATGCGGCATTGATGACCTGTGGACACAGCTGCTCGATTTGTGCAGCTCCATATCGTACCATCTTAACACCATCCTCATTGTTTGACATTGTACATGCAAGGTTTGCAACCTCGACCAATTTGTTTGCATGTTCCGTAAATACCTGGAAAAAATGTGGTCATGCTACAATAAACTGACTGACTTAAAAGTATGAAGATGAATTAAAAAAAGTCCATGAAGATGAATTAAAAAAAGTCCATACTTATTACAAGAGCTTCAAATAAACAAAAATCAAAATTTCCAAGTACCTGAGCATATTCTTCCACTTCTTTTTCGTTACCATTTCGAGCAGCTTCAACCAACACTAGAAGAGGAACATTGGTCTCGAGGAAACTTTAAAAAGAGAAAGGAAAACATTTAACTTCTGAACATATGACTAGTTCCATATTTATTACATGCAAACTCATCTTTCCCCTATCCTTACTCAGCAAAAAAAAATTAAACCATGATTTTTCAAGTACACTAGAGATACTAACAATGTACAATCTATTCGCCTAATATCCAACCTCCTAACATAAAAATTCTTAATATGCAAGGTAAATTAAAAGATATGAAATACATCTTGATATGCAACATGCATTTACAATGATTTCATAAATCAGAGTGAGAGTGGTGTTTAAAAACTAATGTTCAGAATTGGAAACATTTCAGAATCTAGTATCTGCAGTTAATATCTTCAGTATAGTACTGTGCAGTATGTATACAGTAGTGTATATACAGTAAACCTCCCGGATTCGCAGGGGATGTGTGCCACAATCCCCCCCCCCCCCTGCGAATAGCTAAAACCCGCGAATGCTTAGAACCTTTCTAAAAACACTTGGAACTGCCTATTTTGATAGTTCAAACAGAAACAAAACAAAGTAGAAATGCTTATACAGTTATTATCCTACTTACGATGGGGTTAGGTTCCAAAAAAAAAAACCATCGTTTGTTGGAAAAAACATAAGAGATACCAAAACGTATCTCAAACACAGCCTAGCCTATACTAGTGCATTCGGTACCATGTACAGGCAGTCCTCAGTTATTGGCAGTGGTTCCGTTCTGAGGGTGTGATGATAACCGAAAATGCCATTAACCCTTTAACGCCGAAGCCCTATTTTCAAAAACGTCTCCCGTATGCCGGCGGCCTCCGAGAGAGTAGCGCGAAAAAAAGCGGAAAAAAGTTTTTTCAAAAAATCACAGCGCTTAGTTTTCAAGATTAAGAGTTCATTTTTGGCTCCTTTTTTTCTCATTGCCTGAAGTTTAGTATGCAACCATCAGAAATAAAAAAAATATCATTATCATATATAAATATTGGAATATATGACAGCGAAAAAAAAAAAAAAACTCGTATATAATTGTATACAAATCGCGCTGTAAGGAAAACGGTTAAAGCTAATGAGTTAATTTTTTTAGTTGTATTGTACACTAAATTGCGATGATTTTGGTATATAACATATTGTAAAACGATTAAAGCAACACAGAGAAAATATTATCACAAAATGATGCATGAATTAAAACATGCTGGACGTAAAAAAGTTTTTTAAAAAAATTCACCAAAAATCAAAATATTGTGCTAGAGACTTTCCAATTGTGCCAAAATGAAGGAAATTGATTGAATATTACTAGCCTGTACGTTTTTTAGCTTACAATTGCATTTCTGAACCATTTCGATCGAGTTAAAGTTGACCGAAGGTTGATTTTTTCTATTTATCGTTATTTCGATGTAAGAGCTAAAGGAATGATATATTTTTTGTTGTATTCTACATGAAATTGCCCACATTTTGATGTATAACACTTTATGTAACGAATAATATGAAACGGCGAAAAAATTACGGCAAGCTGACGCAAGAAATGACAGGATTTTCAGCGGAGTCGCTGCTGAGCGAAGGAAAATTTTTTTCAAAAATTCACCAAAAATCTACATATTGTGCTAGAGACTTTCCGTTTGTTGCAAAATGAAGGTAAATGATTGATTGTTACTCGAATGTAATAATTATGGCTTACGGATGCGTTTTTCGATCATTTCAGTCGAGTCAAAGTTGACCGAATGTTAAAATTTTGTCAGTTATCGTTATTTCGGCGAAAATATTAAAAAACTGTGAAGAGCTAAAGGAATGACATATTTTTTGTTGTATTCTACATGAAATTTCGCACATTTTGATGTATAACACTTTATGTAACGAATAATATGAAACGGCGAAAAAATTACGGCAAGCTGATGCAAGAAATGCTAGGATTTTCAGCAGAGACTTTCCATTTGTTGCAAAATGAAGGTAAATGATTGATTGTTACTCGAATGTAATAATTATGGCTTACGGATGCGTTTTTCGATCATTTCGGTCGAATCAAAGTTGACCGAATGTTAAAATTTTGTCAGTTATCGTGATTTCGGCAAAAATATTAAAAAACTGTGAAGAGCTAAAGGAATGACATATTTTTTGTTGTATTATACATGAAATTGTGCACATTTTGATGTATAACACTTTATGTAACGAATAATATGAAATGGCGAAAAAATTACGGCAAGCTGACGCAAGAAATGCTAGGATTTTCAGCGGAGTACGCGCCGCATGAGAGCGAAAAGGAAAATTTTTTTTTTTTTCAAAAATTCACCAAAAATCTAAATAATGTGCTAGAGAATTTCCGTTTGTTGCAAAATGAAGGTAAATGATTGATTGTTACTCGAATGTAATAATTATGGCTTACGGCTGCGTTTTTCGATCATTTCGGTCGAATCAAAGTTGACCGAATGTTAAAATTTTGTCAGTTATCGTGATTTCGATGTAAATATTAAAAAACTGTGAAGAGCTAAAGGAATGATATATTTTTGGTTGTATTCTGCATGAAATTGCGCACATTTTGATGTATAACACTTTATGTAACGAATAATATGAAATGACGAAAAAATTACGGCAAGCTGACGCAAGAAATGACAGGATTTTCATTGGAGTTCGCGCGCGGAGTGCAGGAAAATTTTTTTTCAAAAATTCACCAAAATTCTAAATATTGTGCTAGAGACTTTCCGTTTGTTGCAAAATGAAAGTAAATGATTGATTGTTACTCGCATGTAATAATTATGGCTTACGGATGCGTTTTTCTATCATTTCGGTCGAGTCAAAGTTGACCGAATGTTAAAATTTTGTCAGTTATCGTGATTTCGATGTAAATATTAAAACACTGTGAAGAGCTAAAGGAATGATATATTTTTTGTTGTATTCTACATGAAATTGCACACATTTTGATGTATAACACTTTATGTAACGAATAATATGAAATGGCAAAAAAATTACGGCAAGCTGACGCAAGAAATGACAGGATTTTCATCGGAGTTGGCGTGAGCGGAGCGGAAATTTTTTTTTCAAAAATTCACCAAAATTCTAAATATTGTGCTAGAGACTTTCCGTTTGTTGCAAAATGAAGGTAAATGATTGATTGTTACTCGAATGTAATAATTATGGCTTACGGATGCGTTTTTCGATCATTTCGGTCAAGTCAATGTTGACCGAATGTTAAAATTCACTTTGGATGCTGGGTCCTTCTCCAGCATCCCAGTCTAAAACTCGCCTCACACGCTCACTTCCGACAGGCAGTATGCGCCTTTCACGGTCCTGACGCCTTCGTGACATCTCTGCAAACGTTCTGTTGCAGTACGAATACGCTAACACTCACAAAAGTTCAACAAAACACATCTGCGTCAAAATATCGCTCTCGCAAGGTGCTGATCTGATGCTCTCTGATGCGAGATGGGGGAAATTCGCGCATGCGCGTCTGGGCGACGCTCAGAAACAAAACAACAGCTGGATCCGTGAACTCCCAGCATCCGCCGAGGCGCGGGATTTGAAATCTTCCGCAAACAAGGCCTACAATTATTTTTCCGCGAATATTTAAAAAAAGCATTTCCAGTCGACGTTTGCAACGTCCACTCGGCATTCGACAGACAATTTTGGACGACGTTTAAAATGTCCAACAGGCGTTTAAGGGTTAACCAAAAATCGGCAATTGCCGGCACTTTTTGGTTATTGGCGCCTCTGTTAGGTATGTATTGGCGCCAATACCCAATTATCGGCGCCAATAAGCAGAAATCGGCGATTTTCAGCGCCAAAAATTGCAGATTTTCCTCGCTAGACAAGCGCCATAAAACCGGATCGCCATTAACCGAGCCCACCGTTAACCAGGGACTGCCTGTACACATATATGGTAGCCTAGCCTACACTATAAAATATACTTTATACATTCAGTGTATAGTAATTATTCTATCAGCTAATTCTGGAGGTTCATGCATAGTGACTTATGATAATTCAGTGCAAAGAGAAATTGAATAACAAGAATTAGCTTAGCCTACGCTACGGTACATTGTATACATATACGGTAGTGTAGCCTACATTATACTGTACTCTATATTCACATATCATATTATACAAACGTCAACATAACGAATATGCATCTTTTAAAATGTTATGCATTAATTCACTGTATCCAATAATATTGTATATACTGTATTCTTATATTGCTTTTGTATTATAAATTGTGGTCATAGCTATCAATGTTTTGGTTTGGAAATTGTTTATGCGGTGTTTATTTCACCGTATTTAGTTCAGTTCAGAGCGCTTTTCTTGCTTCTAGTTAACGTAAATGAATCTCTAGATACTTTACTTATATGAGGTACTTATATGAGGCAAGGTTATTTCTCGTTATACGAAGTGTTTTGAAGTCAAAATATAACTAAAATACATCTCGTTATGAAATTAATTAATTTTTTCGTTAATAGATGATGGCCGTTTGGAGGCGTTTGTTTTGTGTAAAAAAAATTCATGATTCCGTTCGCTATTTTCACTTGATTTCATCATAATACGAGCTTTACGTATTTATCGTTTACCGGCGTAAAAATAACAGTAATGTGTTCTTTCATGCCCAGTAGTTTTGATTAAAATACTTTCTCTTCCATTTTAATTACAACTGAGTTTCATCCATGGTGCCAATGCACGATAATTTACAGTATGGTCGTTAGCAGCTTGAACACTGTTTTCTCAGCTTCAGCTACAACTTGCAGCTTAAATTTGGAAGTATGCAGCTTAAATTTGGAAGTATATTTCCTTGATGATCTTTTATCCATACCAAATAAAGGTATAATGTAAAAATATATCAGTCCTATTCTACTTAACGTCATTTGTGCTATAAGCTATAGTAACTGTTTATTACCATACGATGGTTGAAATACCAGGTAAACGGCTGTTGTTATCCTATTCGGTTATAAGCAAAACAACAGTTTCTCGGTCAGTTGTTTATGGCTGTACGCATTTACGCAAGAGTATAACGTTACTAACAATACTTTTATCATTCTCTTTTACTTTTTTAACTAGAAGATGGGATAAAGAGATGGAGGAAAAGTTGTCTATTGTAATTTTGTCTCTCTAACTGCCTGATTATGCTTCTGCCTGTGCCCATGCGAAATTTAAAAATATTTTATAAATAATATTGTCTATCGGTATTAATTACTTACCCCATTCCAAAATCGAATTATTGTAAGGTGAATTATCGTAACTCAAGCATTACCCGAGTATTTTCGTAGTTTTATCACAAAAAGTGCATTTAGTCATGAAAACGAGATGAAAATACAGTAATTATTAGTGAATATTTCTCAGTGAAAAATACCACGAATGGGTGAATTTTCCACGAATAATGGGTAGATACTTTCCACAGAGAAATCCATGAATACGTAAGTCAGCGAATCGTGAGATTGCGAATACTTGGGGTTTACTGTATACAGGATAAAGAAGATTAGTAGGCTTGCTTTCTTCCCTTTGTTTTTAAAAAGGTTACAAGTGTGTCTCACAAAATTAGTAAACTCTCCAAATTTTTACGTTAACATAGTACATTTGCTGGTGAGCGCAAGCTTAGTAATACGGCGCCTGTTCCAAAGAGTGGTTTATCTGCTGACTGCAGCAACTGTAGGCCAATTTCTAATCTCCCTGCACTCTCCAAAGTTGCAGGAAAACTCATCTTTCAGCCATTATGCAAGTATGCTGAATCCAAGTTCAAGCCTAAATGCACTGTAAGAAGTGAATGAGCAGTACTGCAAGCCATAAAGTGACATTAAAACTTCTCCCATTGTCAAGTTTTCAGTATCAAAATAACAAACACTGATCAGCCACTCTTAAATAGATATTATTTGAAGAAAATACACTTCACACCGACAGATACCAAAATTTAAATAGATACACAGATTCAAAGAGGTCATAGGCAGAAAATTACCTGATGTATGGAAACAGATGTTGTTACAAATTCTACAAAAGTGCAGGCTGCAATCATATAGGAGGTAGATATTGTAGTTGGAAACCTTCAAACTTAACCTCAAGCTTACACAAATGAAGAAGTCAATTTAATTCTGGGTTTGCCTATTCAGCAACAACCAGAGGTGTACACAAATAGTTTCCATTTGAACAAGCATTTATAGTTTGAAATTTCATTCTACCTACTTCACCTATCCCTCACCCACGGAGTCACATTTCTCACTCATAGAGCTCACCTGAATGGTTTGCTCTTGCACTGGAGCAAGGTCAAGCTAAAGATAGTCAGTTATGTAGAGACCAAAGAGAGCAACTGAAAATGAAAAGGCACAAAACAATGCAGCTGGGGATAAAGGAACTTCACAAAGAAGCAAAAGTACTGTTTACAATGTGCCCAGCAAAGCAGATTGTTAAGTCATAACCTCCCCTTTGGATATCTATCGCTTGTAAAACTTGGAACTAGAAGATAGCCAGTACAAACTCCTTAACAATAGATCATCACTATACATACACTAGCTGTTTCTTTATCCACAGCATTTCACTCACGTGAGCCCACATTCACAATGCCATTATCACACCTTATCACATGGATAAGACTTCAACATCTTATCAGTACAGTAATGATAAAATCTACCTTATCTGTGATAAAACAATTCCAATGTATGTTCCCCCATATTTCTTAAACTCTAACATTTCTGTTCACAATGTTCCTTCTAAGAAACACTTTTCAACAAACTGAATGGCTTCAAAATACTTATCTCTAATAATAACAAAGTTAAAGTATGACCTCAAATTATTTATCTTTCAATACTACCAAAGCATATCTTCAACATATTTATCTCTGACATTCCTCTGAAAATTGCCTTTTCCCGTCTCATTAAAAGCTGTACACAGTAGCATAAGGATAATCAGCTTTTATCAAAAAAAGATTACAATAAGTCTTTACTATTTAATTCTTAAATAGTAGCTAGAAAACAGACCACATCTCATTTGCTCAATAGGGATTCATTAGACTACTCACTATTGAGTATATGCATTCTACCAAGCCTAAAATTCTAGTCCTTATACATATATCACTCACCTGTCAGAGACATGATCAACAACAGCTTTGCGTAACTGCCGTCGCAGGTCTTTAGTTTTGCGGTACATGTGGTCAATGGCTTTATCAAGGTTTTCAGAAGGCTGCTTACGTCCCATCTATTGAAAAATTCATTTACACGTATTAACTTTCAACCAACAAATGCAAACAGCAATATTTGACTGGCACAAACACAATACTCACCCTAATTCAAGATTCTTTTCATTATCTAAAACTGGCACAGTACTGTATATGTGAATTTTCCAAACTAATTGATATTTAATACAATATTATACAAATATAAAGTATGAAACGCAGGTAAACAATATACTAAACTTACATTATATCTATGGCTAACAGTTACTGTATTTCTACTGGAAATGTTCTTCTTAACAACAACTTTTTTAATATACTTAAATGATAACTGGTGAACCAAACTTTTGGCTACCTGGAAGCCAGCTTCCTACATATGCAATTACATCCATATTTAATCTGATTGGAGGCCACCTTCCCCCTTTAGTCTGGATATTTGAATATTTACTGTAATTTTTTTTAGAAGGTAAGGACAGTACATAGTACAAATGGTGGGCTTGTAGTAGGCAAAGTTCTGGTATTAGCAAAAGTACTTTATGCTGCAATTATTGCAACTGTCACCAAAGCAGTAGCATTTACATACTTTGACTCAACCTGATTACAGACTCCAAAGCCATCAATAATGTACTCAGATGTATGGTATGACATTTAGGTAGTAGACAATGCTCTCTTACCAACTTTTTGCAAGCTCGATTCCAATTTAAAACTAGAAGATCTATTCAAAATCATGTTCTTTCTTTACTGGATTTTGTTTTCATATACAGAATAAAAGTGATAGGCTTAATACTGTACTCCGTGAATATCACTACAGTAGGAATGCATCCCAACATCTACAACTATGTTGAAGACTAGTATGCAGCAACTACCACTTACAGATCTACTTTATTTTCTTTGAAGGAACTGACTGACAGTTACTACAGTCAATGAAGGTAAATTTTCAACTAGTGCTTGTACTTACATATGAACTTGAAAAACTATTTTGCATGATAAAATAAAACACAAGTGTGTACATACTTTATAAAGCTTGGTCAGAATTAAACCTCAAAATTGGTATAAATTTTAGAAAAAAGTCAAATCTACCATAAACAAACTTGAGGAGCCTGATCTACTTACATTATCCATATACTCAGTAAGAAGGTCTTGTAGTGCTTGTCTCACTGCATTACATTCTTCCACAATTTTAAGACGGCGGTCATCACGAGTACAGAAGGAATCTGCCATTAAGGCAGCACCACTTATAATAGATTCTAATCTTTCTTCTAAAGATGGACGGGTGCGCACCTCGTTGTAGGTTAATGGATCCATATTGATACGTTCCTAGAAATGAAACAGATTATAGTCATTCACCTTTGAAATCTAGTACCACATTTGTATCACTTGCCTTACACAACACAAAAAGAAACTGCGCATCATGATAAAAGGGATTTTGACAACGGAAAAATCTATTTCTGGGCTCGACCTGTGTCACCCAGTGAAATGGTTCCAATAGCACACATTTCTAGGTATAAATATTGCTAAATATACCAGAGAAAAAAGCTATCCACAATGCCTAGGTTACTACCCCTGGATCGAGCACCATAAAGGTGTCGGTATGCACTAAGGGGTGAGTGGAAGCCACTATCACAGATGCTTTGCCCAACCGATTTCTCCATTCTCAAAGTCCCCAAAAGAGGGGAGCCGATCTAACCCTTACCTCCGCTCACTGCCACGCATCCCGCGCACCCGCCAAGGTCATTCCAAAATTTAGCACAAACACGAGAAGACCGTGTCTCTCTTTTTCTGTGTGATTTCATCATATTCTGCTTTAATCATGTCATCCCACGAGGATTTCACACCATCTAAGTTGAGTACCTCTTTTCTGGTTGGTTTGTTTAACTGAGAGGCACAATATTTATGACGGTACGTAAAATATGTTTACCAGTGCACAGCCGAACATCGGCCATGTTTGCCTCTGTCGCGTTTTCGGCCTTCAGCTCCATATTATTGTTAGCAGAACGATATTCTGCTAGGTACTTTCATTTACTCCATTAATTGGGGCATATTCTGGAGAATTTACCATGTCGTTGGTTGGAGGCTAGGAACTTAGTTTCAGGGCTTTGTACTTTGCCTAAACATATGAACTAGGCTCAATTTTCTGATCATAGATTTTCAGCCTTTTATTAGTTTCCTTTCCTCCACCAGCAGGCTGGTGCCTTCTCGTTGGTGTGTTTATTATTATCATGATTATAGCTAATGTGTATAAGGATGGATGTCACGTCCATTCCTGGATTAATTTATGTATGTGATTCGGCGTCAGAGGTAGGCCATCTTGGTACCAAACGTACCTACGCCTTCCGTGCCACCGAATCATTTATGTTTATGTATATAATCTTAGGCTAACCCACAGCAGGGTGGTTAACTATATTATATGTTATCTGCTATGTCAAGGTTGGTTTTAATTCTGTCAGTTTGGTAGTTACTAGCCTGGCCTACCTGACCAGGCTGCGATGCGGTTTTGGAGGGCTAGGCTAGGCATGATTTACGCTCTTACACGTTGCTCAGGCTTCTTAACTCACCTGACCAGGCCGTTTTCGGTTTTGGAGGGTGAAGTTAGGCTAGTGGGAGAATTCCTTATTCACACTTAGCCCACCTGACCAGGCCGTTAGGTTTTGGAAGGTGAGGTTAGGCTAGCGAGATTCCTCCCTCACTCTTAGCCCACCTGGCCAGGCCATTAGGTTTTGGAAGGTGAGGTTAGAATAGTGAAGGGGCTCCTCAATTCATACCCTGCCACCTGACCAGACCGATTCGGCTTTGGAAGGTGAGGCTAGATTATCACGTAGGTTCTCCTCTCCCCTCCCCTGTAGCGCCCATCCTAGTGCTCCCTGACCAGACCAAAAAAGTTTTGGTTTTGGAAGGTAGGCTAGGAACGGGAGGTTATGCTCTGGGCCTTTTCGTGTATTTAGCTTAGTCCTTCTTTACCTGAACGTCTAGAATTTGGCGATGTGGCCTGGGCGGGATCCTCGTATGAGAAAAACCGATCGCTTGCGTTCGGCACCTCCGTTTAGGAGGTTGTACTTACGGCTCCTCGGAGGGTGCATCCACCCGACCGTTTGCCGTTCCGCCGGGTTTCCGCCTCTCACCTACCTACCTTTCTCGCGGAAGCAAATTGATAAATGTTCTTCACATCACACATAAACTGCACTCTTCACGTTACCAATTTTCTTACTGTTACTAGTAAGATTAACCAGACCCATGTTCAGGTTCGTAAGGTTTAAAAGGCCTGGTAGATTATGAAGTACTGAATTTATGACTATATTACCATCATAATGATGTGCTGACTTACAAATTCTTGCCAACGATTACACAATATGCAAGTGTCAATGGCAGAAGTATACACATTTAGCCAATTTTGGGCTAAAGCTAAAGAGTACTATATTGGTAAATAAATAAGATTTTAAATAGATAAGTTAGGATATGTAGTAATAATTCCAAATTAGTCTATCAAAAGTAAAACTAACATAATACACATGATATATGATGAACACTACTAGAGACAATTTTTTAAAGACCCATAATATGCAAGCAGGTATAATTTTGTAATTATATCTTGTCATTTGTGATAATTTACCTCTTTTTACCATTTAAAATGGGCTAAAAAAGGATATATCTTAATGTGTTCACACCTGGCCCACAGTGAAATGTCAGGAGTTAAATTAAAGACTTCCTTTTATAAGTTACATTTTGCAGACTCATGAAATTTTGGTATGAATTCATTACCTCTGCATGCAATGGATTTTTTCTGACATATGGAAAAAGAGAAGTTAATCTGATAACTATTTTTTTGGAAAATCAACAAGGGCTAATGTACAATCGACATTTTGTTTATGATAAAATATGTTAAAAGGGTTATATATACAAATCTAAGATTTGTTGCTTTTCGAAATTAGGACAGCTAATCATATGTTTTGAAATCAGGACACTCAAATCAAATATATTTCTATAATGAAGGATAACAAGACTCAATACTAGAAGCCTTTCGATCCTTTACTGTGCAACGTTAAACTTGTCCTCCGAAAAGCATAATAAACATTTCTCAAATGTTACGTTCTATCTGGTACTAATCCAGGTCTTCATGTATTTATTTTAGTTGACTGCTTTACGTGCCTGACTAGTGTATGCTGTGTTTAATAAATGCAAGGTTTCATATTCCTTGTTTCCTTATACTTCATCTGCATTTACTTACTTAGTATATCAATATACATAAAGTACAAGATTTCATTAAGATAACTACATGCATATATATTATGCACACTTTTCAAAAAGAAGAAAAACTTTTCCAAAACTTTATGACAAATCACACAGTGATTTCTTGGATGATGTATTTTGTGTACATGCAATAATAACCTTAAATTTCCCTCATTATCTTACAAGAAAAAAAGCTGTAAACATTACACAGTACTCACATCAAAGTCATCAAGAGCTGAGGCTAATTCTCCTGGACCTTCATAAGGCATCTGAGCAGCACCAGTCGCCTTACCCTGAGCTACATCACTTATTGTATTAACTGCTTCACAGACTTGTTTAAAAACAAAGTCTCTATTAGCCTTCGCTGCCGCCAACTCAGGATGTCGAACATAAGCCTGGGAAAAGTCAGGAATGTATGAATGTTGGTATTAACCATACATGGATATCAAGACAGTAAAAAACATAAGGAAGCTTTTTAAGTATATTAGCAAACTACATTTGGTATTAAACACTTCATCATTGTTTCGAAAAACAAGCAAGCTCTTGAAACAAAGACAACACAATACTATTCAAAATTCATAGATCATGCACTCCAATTATTCAAAAGAGCTGTGAAGGATACATACACTGTAATGTAACAGGCGCACTGCATAACTATCAGGTCATTTTACCTTACAAAAAATATACCCATCACTGAGGACAGTTTCTAATGTGGGCTGAGGTAGAGGCCATGGTGAGTGCCCTTTCAGATATAAAAGACTACCATTACAAATTTTGTAAGAAGAGCTTTAACCCACTGTTCCTTGTGGTAGGGCACTCCCAAGACTTGGATTTATCAAAAATGGATAACCAAATGAGCAAGTCAATACAAAACTACTAAGCATACTGGACTTAGGTATAAAAACAGTGTGCAGCCACAGCCTGCATCTAAAAATACCATCAAGTTTTGTAACACAATGATGGCACCTGGTGTTCTGCAGGCTATGGCAAGCAACTACTGATGGACATGAAGATCTTCATTACTTGTGAAAGCAAAAGAACAGATGACAAAGGGTCCTGTGGGACAGTCCTAGCTACCAAGTGTTTACACCTTCCCACATAGTCAGGTGTAAACAACAATCCTGGAACGACCAATCTTTAATATCCACAACTCTCACATAAAAGAGCACAAGGACTCTTGCACTGAGGGGCTCTTGCCATACCTGATAAGAAGGCAATGACAAATCCCACGTGGACACGAAAGGATGGCAGGTCTTACCTATCAAACATTTACAAATCTGCTAGGGAACAGTGATATTAAAACCAAGCAATTACATAACTAATACTGCATACCAATATGTAAAACAGAGCATTAAAGGCCATTGGCATCAAAACAAAAGCAAGGCAGCCTGTCAGCAAATAGTAACAATGAAAAGAAATTGGCACACTATCAGAGTACAAAAAATCTTAGAAGTATAAGTATTAACAACAGCCAGGGAAATACTTCCAGTAGTTGAAACAGTACCAAAATATTACACATGAAAAAATATAAAATACAAAAATACAAATCTCATACCTATTGAGAATGAAAATCACTAATGCCAAGATGGGATACCCAAAAGGCACAAATTAGCAAAGGGTACCAAAAACTATGCAAAACTCCCAACATTATAATGAAAAGTAACAAGCACCTACACTGCTCACCATGCAGGAAAGCAAATCAACAAAGGTTAGTGAAGCAAAAACATACTGCAAATACTAATTCATTGCTTGTTAGCTATTTCTAGCACATAACCTTACAAAAATTACATCAAACTACAGAAGAGTATTAAATACAAAACACTGAAAAACACTAAAATAGCACTAACAACTGTAACGAAGCATAACTCTCGCAATACACAACTAAATGTGTGACAACTAAAGTTAGTCACATCACAAAAGCCAGCAATCCACTAATAACAGATGAATGTAGTGGACAAAAATTACCAAGGAAAGAAGCAAAGAAGATATTAAACTTAGAAATGGACAATCTACACAAGTTAAGTAAGTACAATGTATACAAAGTAGTCAGGAAATTCATAAATGTATGCTATATCTCTTTTATCATATGCCAAATGAAAGTAAAAAAGGCTGGAAAAGAAAGATTAATTATATGATGAATAAAAAAAATTATTAAGATTAACATTGGATACTAGTACTGTAATCTTGCAGTGAGGAAACAATCTGGGAAATTCTGGTAGACTGCATCATGCTATTGCCGATCTTCTTCCTCTTAAGACACAAAAAAAACTATAAAGTCTGGAGACATTTATAAACCAACAAGGTAAGGCCAATGTGAGTGGTGGGGTTGTGATGAAACACAAATAATTTCAATCAATATGCATATAAAATGGTAAAAGAATGAAGCATGACATTGTGAGCTAGGTGATGAATTAGCTATACATTGAGGATGTCTTAACTGATGACATGACCTCAACTTTTATTGAAATTTACCCACCTCAATTTGTTATTTTCATGTCATAAAACAAACAATAATATAACAGGAAATGACAAAACTACTTAGGGAATAGTGCATATTCCCTCTACTACTATAAATACAAGTATCTGTACTTCATGTTTGTCCCAGTGGGGGTACCACTTACACTGTACATTGCAAGGTATAATGTAAACGATACTATAAATTCGGCTTTCTACCCTTTTCTCTTCACTGATTCCTTTGGCCTTTTCTTACTTTGCTGTTCAACTACTTTTACATAGCTCCAATTTTCAATTCTCAGTCAAGGTCAAATCAGGGCCCATGAGTCCAGAAGTGCAGTAGTCTCGTATTAACCCAACATTGAAAATGAATGCATGAATAGCTTCATCTAGCTTTACTACTCATGGTGTGCATGCAGTTACACCATCTTACAAGCTTCTCATACCTCCGCTACCTTTCTTCACCAGCTCACAGGCCTCTCTTACCTTTTGTTCCCAGAGACTTTGTCTTGGGAAGTTTCATCCAAATTACTTATTGAGCACTACGATAGATATATTATGTACTTCACAAAGTCAATAGTGAAAATACATTCTTCAGATTTTCTCTCCCCTCCTTGTAATTTTTTGTACAATATTTTCTTTTGAATTAAACACTCTTTAATTTTATGAGAGTCCATCCAATGAGTCTTCTCCAATCCATATGGGTATAAACTAAACTGAATCAGAGTCCCCCTACTCAAGGCCCCTAAAACTGTCAATATGATGCCTGTGTATTCTCAAGCAATGGCAGTACAGGCAGTCAAGTTTCTTCCACTGATAGGCATACAGCAATGGGGATAAAACCCTGGTATTGCAAACTTTTACAGAGCAAAACACTTCAACTGGCTCAGAATTTAAGCCACGGGCCAAGCGCTGGGACCTGAGTTCAATCAGCGCAGGATTGGAAATTAATAGCAAAAAGGTTTGAAAGGTTTAACATGAGGAAAACCTCACCTTTGCACTGTGAAACACTTGTTAGGAGAGGGTGGAAAGTATGACAGAAGAAAGAATATGAACAGAGGTACTGTAAAAGGAATGAAAGGGGCTGCAGCTAGGGGCTGAAGGGACGTGCAAAGAACCTTACGTAGTGCCTACAGTGCACCACTTAAGGTGCACTGATGGCACTACCTACCTACGGGGGATATGAGTGGTAAAAGTTAAAAGAAAATATCAACACTCTAGTCAACATTCATTCCCCCTTGCTGTCTAACAATTTTTGTAGACCTACAAGATATGCTGTATATTTGCAGCCTTTGAAATACATCATATCTTATAGGTTGGTTTAATATAATGTAAAACAAAAACAAGTGACTGTAGTTGCCAAAAAAAAAGTCACCTAAATTCTAAAACTACCACTGTATCCTAGGCTAATGACGGTAATAAGCAAAATGTAAATTTCGAGATTTATAAAACATAGGTTGAAAGACAACATAACATAAGACCTTGTAATCTTGCAAAAAAAAAAAAAAAAAAAGGATGGCACTACTTTTTTATCCTCTAATAATGAAGATGGGCAAGCAAGCAGAAAGTGCTAAGAATCTTTTCCCAAAAGATACCTCACCCTTCAAATCCACTCTGATTTCTCAGTTCTGCTTTGAATAAATTTATCTTTTATAAACACTCGTAAACAGACATTTTCATGCAGTGGAAATGTCACCCTAGTTACCAGAACGAGATTTATTTGAAATCCATTCCCTTCTCTAATACAATGTCCTCTTCAGAAAATATTTGACCAAACAATGAAATTTCAATTACAAAGCTTTAGAGAAATATTGAAGGATATCTTAATCATAAAAGTTACATATCTCTACAGCAAAACAAGAATACTGTCAAATTCTAGAATCAAAATAGAATAAACAATATTATTTAAATGGCTTATGACACAATACAAGCATTAAAAGAAAAAATTAAACGTCTTGTAAATCCTAGAAATCATAAAGATATAACAATGCTTGAATGTGTTCAAAAGATTTACCCTGCAAATGTGCCCTCAAGTGTGGTAAGAGTAACTTACAGATTAACAAGTAAAAAAGAGAACTGATACGCAAAACAACTCCATGCCTTTGAGAAGAATTAACGAATAAAAAACCAAGAGAACTGGTAAGCAGAGCAACTCCATGACTTGAAAAGAACTAAGTTTATAAGTTCATTATATCACATGCATTATCATCAAAAGGTTAAAAACAGCAAAACTCTGTAGTTAAAGTCAGAAAAGAAAGAATTACAATTCAAATGTCTTGGAATGACAGTTTTCTGTACCACAAACACTAATTATCTCAGATTGCTTAAAAACAAGATTTCCTAAATGAAACCTAATCAACAGAAATTGCAGGATGCATGGTATAAATTGGTAATAAATATCTCGTTCAAGCTGAAAATAATATAAATATGACGATTGTAAAAAGACCAAGGAAAGCAAAGCTTGGACATGAAAAAATAGCAATAAATGCAGAGGAAAAGATTTTTATGTGAGATGCCAGGTCATCAAGGTTAATACAGCAACAATTACTAACAAGGATGAAGTCACTCAAACAATGTTCCGTTCTGGCAATCTAACAGATTAACACAACATAAAAGGCATATCTTCATTCTTCACATTATTAAGAGAAGCTGTACAGTAAGTGCACTTTTCAATGCAAATGCCAAAAATCACTGAGAATGAAAAGAATAGCTAATATTTCGTACGCTTCATAAAATTCATTCCATTACATATTTCGTTCTTAACTGGTATAATTCATCATAATTTATTAGTGGGTAGTAACTGATATATATATGGAGGAGTCCCATGGAAGAATTCACCTCTCTAACTTACTGGCACCTACACTCTCTAACTTCTAACTGCATCTGTGGAATGTTTGTGCAGTCAACTGTTAAGACAGAAGCAGCAGGTCATAGTAATTCCTCTTGTGTTCACATGGAGAAAAACTATTTCTTAAAACCAATGCATCTATTCTAATGGAATGCAACCAAAGGCTATCCATACTAACTGAGCATTCATGAAGGTGATCAGCTGTAGGTTCCTAACTGCTAATTTCAAATGGGGGTACTGATCGAACAAGGACCCTAACTAATAACTGCTAACTGGTATAATAACAGCACAGAAACATATGCAGGTGAAAATGGGACAAGGAATATTTCACACGAATCCATCAAGAAATTAGCTGGGTGTGATGAATGTGTCATCTTTCAGGAGGTAGAAAGTTGGGAGTGGTTTGGCATTATTCAAAAGAAAAAAACTGCTTGAAAAAATCAAGGATAAAGCTTTCCAATGAATGAAGACTTTCTCATTTTGCAGATTTCCAAAGCCATTCTTCATGACCAGAAAATAAATTTTACCCCTCAAGAATATTTAAACTTACACATACGATGCTAGGGGTACAAGCTCATGCAATTACTGACCACACCACAGCACACTGTTCTGTGCAGAAGTCAGTGGTAAATGTGCCTACCTACTATCAGCCTTAAGCATGTACCATACAAAAATAGTCTCCAAAGCAGGACAGATGACATTGTAAGTATATTTTCCACAGGATGTATATTGATTTTAATGTAACAGGATAGTCAACTTTTAGCATAATATCTTCCCAAGCTCATTCTAGGTCATTACCAACAATACTGTAAATCACTTTTTCTTGTGATATATATGAACATTCATGCTTGAAAGTTATGCTCTCATTTAACTGTCAGTTACATTCACATTCATAAACATCCTGTGGAAGAGTTATTTCCAAGGTTACTTTACAGCAAGTACAAAATGTACGTTAGATTTATGAGAGGGAGATAAAAGTTTTTTGCCTTAGCATGATCAGTAATGCTGTGTGGTTTTAACTCTTGAAGCATCTTAGATAAGATTTCAAGCCTGCTAGAGGACTAAAATCTATTCTCTTATTCAACTACATCTGGTGTGTCTTGGAAAATGAAAGGATGAGCAATTGTTGTAGAGCATCTTGACAGTAATGGATATCATTTAGTCTTTCTTTTTCCTTTTTTTTCTATGGGAAAAAGTGCCAATGTATCCATCCTCCAGAAGGTCACCTCAGTTAATATTTGGGGACCAAAATCACTGATCAGCAACCATAAAAGATAGAAGCTCGTGGAACCTAATGCAATGCAATGCTTCTCAAACATGCTGATCATTTCCTTGTGCAAGACATAAAACTAATCCAATCCAAAGATGATCAACTCTTTCGTCACACAAGATGAGTTAACCACACAGAAACCAATGCCATCCTTGAAGAGTTGTGTGATGCCTCTTCTGTTTCAAATTTCATGGTCCCTCTTCATGCATCAAACAATACTTTTGTTCTCTGGACATTCTCTGCACATCAACAACATGAAGATGTGTAGAAATAACAAAAAATAAATGTAATGCACTTATTGCTTCATATCTTGTAACCACAGAAACAAGTCATTTGCAAGTGAATTTAAATTACATACAGCTGAACCTTAAAAGTATACCATTCACTTATGCCATCTTTTATTTTATAAAAATCATATTTAAATCTGATATATCATTAGTTGTTATTCTTAATTTTATTCTACATGAAATAAATAACAAAATATATAGAGAATATGGCAGGAAACAGCATACTGTGTCAGAAACTGCCTATGAGAAGCATATACAAGATGCAAGTCAATGAACTTGCATATAACTAGACACCACCCAAACATTACACCCATGAAACTTCTCGGCAAAGAAGGCAAAGCCACTCAAGACTCAGCAGGACCCTAGCTCACAGAGACAAAAAGATCTTGTGCCACTAAAAATCTATCATGAATCTGAGTGGGATTTTATCTCTCGACCACCATAGTGGGAAGTAACTGGTAATACTAATAAGATACCAAGATCAATAAAAATCTATTTCAATTGATTATAGTACCCTATATGACATGCAACATGTAGATTTCAGTAGATTTCATTTCTGTTCAGATAATGAAATATACTATCACTGTTCTTACACATCCATAAGATATTCTGGGGGGTTCAAAAATTTATCTCTGGTAAAATACTCCATTCTGGATAATCAATTATGAGCTTAGAACTCATTTTCTTTTATAGCTTGCTGTGAATTTATTTTTCATGACAGAATTCAGTATTTCGTCTCACTTTAAAAGCTAAATAACTGTACTGTACTGCATAGAATGCTGTAATTGGTCTCACTTTATAGCTAAATAACTGTACTTTATTGTATATCTTTAAAGATTATAAACAATAAAAATTATGCATTCAAGTTAGCAGAAAAAACTTAAAATTCTTTATTTTCATATAAAAAAAATCTATAAATCTGTCTTCCACAAGGAAAATGTGCAGGAAACTTCCTTTCCAAAGATATATGTGCCAATGCTATTCATGAGAGGCATTACAAATAAAAAAAATTACTGCCAATTAGTGAGAGATGGTAAATTCCCTCTACGGACACCTCAATCACTGGTTATTCACCATGAATGATACAATATCAATATAGAAAATTATTCAAACTACCATGCTAAGTAGACAGCAGCATTTGTATAGGACTGCTTCTTAGCTCATATGAACCATTACAAATAAGCTTCAAATACCACATATACTTGTGTATCATGTATATCAGAGACCTTAATTTTAACAATTTCTGGGGCTCACATCATAAGTGAATTACAGTTACAACCCTAGACTACCTTATTCATCTAAACATTTCAATTTCATGAAAATTGTTAATACTACAGTAATTAAATATACTATGATAGTCTACAACATAGTTTGCTCTGTACAACTAGCTGAGCATATTCTTGGTAGCAGGGGATATGGAGCAGTGATATCAGCTGACAAACAAGTGGTTGAAAGTGAAAAAAGAATTTTCTCTACCTTGTGGTTGTTCATTTAAGACAAGTACACTACTAGTGAATATTTTTTTTATTAAACTGATGACTTTTTATCCACTGTAAGTTTGGTAATCATAGCAACAAAGTTTAAATGGACCCATGATACACAAATAAATATGGTTCTAGTCAGCTGAACTGTATTTAGAATAAGAAAACACATGCATTGATAAAGAGAAATCAGGTTGTTATAGTGAAAGAAACACATTGATGAGGGCTGACTTATATATAAACATCTAAAACAACTAAAGCATTAAAGCTAAAACACTAATGAGAAGTGATATAAGCTGCATCCATAACCAACAAAATTTTACAATGAACTGTAGAGCATAAACAAATGTTACTCACTTCGTCATACACAAGGCCTAACTAGACATGTAAAACAAAACCTTCAGCTATCATTTGCTTGTCAATAACTAATATTTCATACATATAGTATTGTGTTGCTTATGAATACAGTTTAATGTGACTGTTCTTTGCAATCCTTTCATTCTCTTCTCTCTTACCTTGGAGGCTGTTAACAGCATCATAGAATTTTTCTTAAGCACTGCACGTGCTGAAGCCAGGTCATCCCTTAGTCGAGGATCTTTCAATTCATTCTGACGCTTAGCTGCCTGATTAATCAAGTCACTAGTGTTCTTACCAAACAGACGGAAATTGTCCAGAAGTTCTGACTGACTGGATGCATTTTTCACTTTTTCTAGGTCATCTTCAACCTGTAAAAAGTTTTAAAACAACATGAAGTATAATACAGATGTCCCTTGCTATTTATAACAATAAGTTATTGAGGACCTTCAACTTATTAAAATATACAAATATTTCAGTCCCCTTCAAATATGCAACCTTTCAACACTACAAGAGGGACACTTTTGAATACTACTGTTTTGCAGAATTACTGCAAACCACTTGGTGAATTTTAAACTAATTTCAAATACTCTTACACCTTATTTTTAATGAACATTTTTCAATTAAACTTCACATCACAAAGTTACTCCTGTTGTTATTATAGTATTTTCTATCAACTAATATTTCCTAATTCTAAGACAAAAATTTCTTAGTGGTGTTTCCATAGCACTCATGCTGTGTATCACAAGCCTCAAAAATATAAGATCCTTTTTTCCACAGATTTTTTTTGCTCATCAAAAATTTAGCAAGCATTGGAAACACAAGAAACACAAGAAATTATCTTGTGACCACTACCGATGATAACATTTCCTGTTAAACTAAACATCAAAAACAACTGGCTTTCACATTTTCCATTATAATAATCGAGTTATTTTTTCCAAATCCAACTACTGTTTATGTGTTTTTCCACAACAATAAAAAAAAAATTTAGATCTAGCAGTTAATATATGAAAATGGCAACATGCCCCCAGAAAACCTTCAAAATTCACAGACAAAACTTTATTCACACAACTACTTTGCTGCTAGGTTGGGTTCTTATTTTCATGTATGTGAGGAAATAATATCAGTGTATGTAAAAAATAAATACTAATACAGTTGCTCCTAGTCTTTTTATGATCTAAATATAAATGAGTTGAAGAAAATACCTGATACATCAAATGTTTATTGTTTCTTAAGAAAAATAATCTTGGCTATAAGTAAGGAAGGCTAGCAGCCACTGGACTAAATATTCTGATTGGCAATGTTGATGTTCAAGCAAATAATCAATTTTTATATCACTAATAATGTAGAAGGGGAATTTGAAAGAGTGAACCAATGGCATTTGGCCATTTCTCTCCAACTTTGCTAATACTGTAAGAACTTTTTGACTGGATTGTTTTGTTGTATTTCCACCTTTATTTAATGTGTTAGTGCAATTCTTTTACATCCATTCATGAAGTACGGGCATAATGTGGTCAGTACTCAACACAAAGTACTACTGCTCATCTCTGCTTTACTTAACAAATCAGCGATTCAGTAAATTACTTCAAGTTTTTACAGTGTGTTTAACCCTCTTCGGTTCTCGATTACATCATCATCATTAAAGACGTTAAGGAGTTGGTGAAGCGATCCATCAAGAGGGACAGCCTTCTGATATCTGCACACCCAAAGGGTACTTCCTTACTTTCCTAACCCTCTGAGGAGATATATTTTTCATCTAGAGGAGAAGTATTTCAAGTACTGTTCCCTGTGTTTTGGCCTGGCATCTTCTTTACAAGTCCTCGGCCAAAAATGTGCCCCAACAACAGCTTGATGGACTGACTGGCCATAATGCTCTGGAGATATCCAACCAGATACTTGGTATCTGTGGTTACTAAAACAGGACTGTGCCCAGACCGGGTCCATTTTTGCAACCGGGCATAAACCAGGTCTGGCAACTAAACTGAAGGAAATCTGCATGCTTCCATCCACATAGACAATAATTTTGGAGACGTAACTTGACAACATGACAGTACTAATGTATCTTTCAGCAAACACGATTCTGAGACTCCTTTTGATGACCAACATCAGCTTTGTCCTCCAATCAAGAAGTCTGAAGACTAATGCCACAGGGCTGTTTCAGAATGATGTCCCTGCAGTTACAGCTTCCAAGTATCACTCAACTGTGGTTTCTCATATTGTCACCCTCCGTCAGTCATAGAAAAAGCCTGTTAGCTCTCCTGTGGTGACAAGACTATGAGAGGTCAAGTGTTCCTTCCGTCCAAACAGTTTCAGAACTGCTTCATGGTCATTTCCACACTTTGTGACAGTGTTTCTTCTTGGATAGTAGTCAATAAGGGACCAGCCATACATAGACAGGAAGCAGTTCATCTAATTGCTGAAACTGCTGGGTGTTTTCTGGGTTCTCTGTCATTCTTTCAAAAATAAAGTCATGAATGTTCAAAATATTTGTGCTAAAAGGAAAAAATCTTCATCTTCATGCTATACTTTCAAGTTGTGAGAACTTCTTTATATACAACTTCCCTTCCAGTAGATGTTAGTACACCTTCCCTGAAACTTGCCAGCCAGGAAGAAACCCTAAAGCTGTTGCTCTACCACAGTTAGTTAGTCTATCCAATCACCACATTTATCTCAAGGGCTCCAGTGTTCCCCTACAAATCAGTGCCTTCAGACACTGTTTGTGTATGAATTCAAGGGATGCAGAATTACCCTATTTTAACTACTTGAAACTCCACTAATGTAAGTTACTATCAATGGGCCTTGGATATCTCTTCCAACATTAAATAGAAGGGCTCCCTCACAGGATAATCATTACCCAGAAACTTCATGGAGTCCTCTGTCTTTACCTGGACTGCTTAAGAGCTGGTTTGAAAGTCATTCTCTTACTGTCTTCCCACGAAGGCTGATTTCCTATGATGGCTGATTTTTACATGTAGTAACAAGCTACATGTTTTGAAGAACAGTCACCTTTTCCAAATGCTGGTCTTTGAAGAACAGTCACCTTTTCCAAATGCTGGTCTTCAGTCAACATGCCTTCTCCCAATTTCATTGACAAGACTCAGCTGACACTCCTTATGCAAAGTCCATCCTTCCCTGCCTAGTAAAAGACCTCCATCTATGCTTCTGAAGAGGATAACACTTTGCAAGTACATAGGTCAAAACTTTTTCTGCAAGTGTATCAAAAGAGGAAGCCAATCTCCAGATTAAAGTGTCTGTTCAAGAGGTCAGGCCCACTAATTTTCCAGTGCCCTAAAGAGCATTATTACATTTAAGGCCATCCTAATTGTACATTTGTAGAGATGTTAATCTACGTTTACTTATCTTCTGAAACAATGTGCAAGTGGGTTGCAATTGTTCATTCTCTCTCCATTCACAAGAGATGAAATCTCCACAAGTTCTAATCTTTATACATTTCCTATGAAGGTTGGTTGACCTCTGCACCTAATTAGTATCATAATACAATCTACTACCTCACTGTCAGAACTTTGCTACTTAAATTACCCTTCAAGTTTACCTTGGACATTGGTCCCTCACTTAATCTCTCCCAAAGAGCTCAGCTGGACCTAGCAAACCTTTGCTATAGGTGTGGATCATACTTTCTTGGCCTCTCACCTAAATAATGAATCAGGCTAATTATTGGTGGTGGGTTTGGTATGAAACAACTGAAATTTTCAGCATAAAATTTTTCATATAAACCCATCAGTCACAATGAATTGCTATCTTCTAAGTCACTTCATCCTGGCTGTTATAAATTTCCCATGAAAGCAAGACATCATAAGTTCCTTCGTACCTGTGAGTCAAAGGTGAATATATGCAGTCACTATGTTAATTATTTTCTAGTAATTTCCTCTTCCATCTTGAAGACTTCAGACATTAGGTGTCTGACAATCTGACACTACAACTACGGCTAATTATAACTGATGGATTTGTATGAAAAATTTATTTTTATGCTAAAACTTCAGGTGTTTTTAATTAAAATTTTCCATTAAGAGCTTCTAATTATCTTGATCCAACATCAACCTAATTTACTTATCCTATGAATTTCTCTAGCATGCCTTCAATTAACATGAAATCTGTTTCTATATGGCAATCTGACATTCCAGTCTCAAAAATAAACCTTACCACTTGCAAGCTTTTTAACAAGCGATGAACATCCACCATATCTGCTAATATCAATAATCGGGTGACAGCTGACAATAGGTTTCTAGCTGCACGCACCATGTTGCCGCGTTTGACACTGCTGCAAGGATCTTCGGCAAACTCCCGAGCTGCCCGTGACATGGTATCTCCTTTGAAAAAGATGGAGTAAAGAACTACTTAACATCTGTTACATGAAAAAACACAACACCAAGCAGCATTAAATGTGGAATCAATACTAAAGAGAAAAATAATAAAAATAGATTAAAAAGAACAAAACAAACACTTTTACTTACAAGTTAGCTCAGATCGCACCATTTTTTATACACAAAAAATGAGCCATTCATCAGATACCTTAAATGTTTATATATTTTTTGTAAACATCCTAATAAAATAGAATAAAACATAAACAAGACTTTTATTTCCACACCAGCTCTGATCATATATTCATATATAATATATAATAAACAAGCCATTTACCAGATACCCTAAATGTTGATGAATGTTAAGTAAACATGATACTGTCAATATTTGAAAGTCTTAACCATCATCTTAAAGATTGCCTAACAAAAGTTTCTATGATAATTACCACTAACGAACAGTAAACCTTAAAGAAAAGTTCGCCTTAGCTATATTTCTATCCTTATCTCTTTTTTTATTCACAATTATAACACAAGGACTGTAAACTATCAGAGCATATACATTCACTCACTGTGCGTTTTTTATAAAGAATACTACCACCCATCTCTCACTTACTTGGTACGACACCACTTGAACATAAAAGTATAGACCACATGAATCTACTTACCTCCAACGGTAACCACACTAGATCCAACATACTTATGTAAACAACTAAAAAAAACATTCACACCCCTTGCCTTGGAACTTCTTCAGCATATAAGATAGCACCATTTTGAAACAATCACGGATTGTGAATTGTATCACTAGTGGCCAGTTCACGAATATTAACTATTTAACTATAACAATAAGTTAGATTAAATGACTCACAGCAATTTCAAAGCTAAAACTTTACCTGTTTTCCTGACTTCCTCTACAGCCCCAAGCATTTCACCTCGAATATCAGGGTTTTCATAAGCAATCTCCTCTCCTCGTTCAATGAAATTGGCCGTAGCCGCTTCAACTGCTGCGACCAGGACATGAGCCCTCTTACTCCTCCCTTTTTTCTTTTTGGAAGGTCCTTTTGTATTAACGAGCGTAGTGACCTAAATTAAATTAAAACGCATATTACCAGACTGGTTAACGATAATAAAGTAACGCTAAGGATATTATATAAGTCCTATATAAATACAACAAATACTGTAGGTTTACATTAATGTTATCAAGTTTATCTCTCTTTATTGTCATGAAAACCACAATAACATTTCTATAATTTTACTTATGTAAAGACATAACTAGGAAAGTGGAATGATAAATCAACTTGATAGGAGACTTGGAAATCAAATGTGCCCACTGAAGATACATTGATCCCTCTCTAAAAGGACGTTCAAGACTAAAGCTATTAAAGGTATTTTCACATTCTTCATAACTAAATAACCTCCTTTGCACAATGTAACTTTCATGACAGCACCCAGTAGTTTAAATTCAAGAAGTCACCATCAGCAAAGGCAAAGCAAGCTGCAGGAATTCTATGGGTAATCCTAACAGCTAAAGATATAGGGGCATGATCAATACAAGAGAAATGACAAAAGAATGGTGTTTTACGTAATGGGTGAAAACATAGAAAAAGAGGATTCAGAAAAATGCAACAACAAAATGCTGAAATTCAAGAATGGATTGTGTTGACATCATCACACAAGAGGGTATTACAGAAGAGCCATGATTCTGACCATGGGGAAGGCCCATATCATGGTGACATAGCCATATGAGAACCTGAACCCAGTGTGAAATCAGATACACAGCCTGCAAGTTAAAAGAGAATGGATATCCCTCAGATATCTACCCGCATAAAGGTTAATCAATCATGCAACATATGCATCTTGAAGGTAGACAGAGAATAATGCTAGTAGTTGCTTACAAATGCCTATCTATATCCAAAATTAAATACATTTTTTTTTCTCTTGAAACCACCACTCTCATGCTTTGGAGGCTCACTACTAAGAGTGTGGGAAAGTAGTTTCACAATTAACTGACAAGCTGAATCTTCCCCAGGTTCTGGCTATCCCCTGGTCATAAGAATGAGCCGGGGACCAATAATTCCTGTAACCTCCTATTCAGGAATGAACTATTGTAACAATTTTAACAAGAGAAACTCCAAACCCTCCAAAGGTTGGACAAAATATGAAAGGCAATGCAACAAACAAAAACAATTTAGCAAGGCTACAGCTAACAGACAGAAGTCTCGAGAGTGAAGTCCTGGTCCTTGCCTTCATTCAGAAAATCTGGCTCAGTACAGTGACAGCCTTTCACCACAAGGACTGGGAGGAGTTTGTCTTGATGAAGGTGGATAAAGAAGTATGCAACACCAATCATAGCTGCTGAGAGCCCCAAGAGACAATCAGACTTCTTGTAAACAGTTCTACAAGAAAGCTCTCTTGCAAAGTAACCTCCAATCTTGAAGGGTGACGATCTGTGGAGAATGTGGTATCTCAGAATGTGTGGGCCATATGGGACTCTCTCTTGATGCCTCAACCAGAAGGGTGCACAAATTACATAACTTCTGGCCAACTAGGAGCTATGCCTTTCAATCATTCAGTCTGTTCTGCCAAGTCGTCATAAGAGTGTAGATCAGTGCAGGTAAAAAAATCTTGGCTAGCATGGAAAGCACGAAAATCAAAGACCAGCAAACAAGAGTAAAAGTACCAAAAACCAAATATTAACTTTAAATACTATATTTTACTTTCATACACAACCATACTGTAACTAACTACATAAAGGTCAGTGTTAACATTCAGGCAGATGAGTAATGAATGAAAAGACAAAATAATCACAGGCAGCCACCAACAGGGCTGGAGCATCTGCCAAAGGTACTAGTGTAAAGATATTGAGAAGAATGAAAATGCAGTTATCAATTGGCTGTTAATATTAAAGAAGCAATTTGGGTTCAACCAAGGAAAAAATATTAGTAGATAAATAGTTCATTTTTCATATGAACAATAACCTCATCTTTAAATAACAGTATAGCAGACATAAGTAGTTTACCTGCAGGTAGCTAAATCCAAAAGCATTTTCAGAATAATGTCCACAACAAGCACAACAAAAAAGAACAATTGGAACAGCACTGATGGGAAAAGTAAGCTGCCTTAAGACTTCCCCACAATATATTTGCAACAGAGCAATTTTCAGTTTACAGATCTTTTATAAAAATCAAACAAATTTAAGCAAAGCAATAAAATACTGTCTCTGATTACTACTAAAATATATAATTTAATTATGTCATTCAATTTACCCTATCTTCAATATCGTATTTTAAAAAGATAATCTACAGTACAATAATTCACTGAATAACTGACAGACAAATCAAAGCCTATTTAACAAACACAGTAACATTGACAACAGAATCAATACACTTGACTTGCAATACTACTTAGGCCACTGACACCCACATCAGCAAAAAACTAACGCCTTTGGGTAGTACTTTACCAACTACGTTTGGCATTCACTGATCAAGTAGCCAAACATTATCGACAATGCTGTAGAAATGACGGCGATTTTTTCTAGGAAACTTGTTACATTTATGGCAAGAATCACAATCTATCATGACTGGAAATGAAAATATAAGTTAAATACCATTTACACAATATCCTAAATGAGCAGCTTTACCTTTAAATACCTTTAAACAAAGCACTACTATCCCAAATCATGATAAAATGTAGGATTGTAACCGTTACCGTCCTAAATCAAAATAAGAGCCATTTTAGGATGTAGCATCTCAATGTAGTATAATGAATAGGCTCAAACTACTCACACAGCCTGAATTCAAGCTCAATATAAAATCACTCATACTCTACTATAATACTATAATTAACTACACCACTAAGTTAAAATTACACTTCCCATCAAGACCACAATAATCTGCAACTACTATTTAAAAACTGCTGTTAGTTACTATTTAAAAACTGCTGTTAGTTATCTAAAATGGGTAATATTGTCATTATTATCATCAGTGATATCAATAAAATATTATATCTGCAAAAAATGGGAAGGAGTTCTTAAAGCAGGGAATTTTTGTTGGTTTATCAGTCAGCTTCTGAAGGGAAGGCGAATAATCAAGATCACCATTTAAAAACTAAGAGTACCATTAAAAAATTACCAAGGACCTAACATGACCAGACAGACAAACCTGCCTTGAATACTATCTTAGCGTACATCTTAGACACACCCCAGATTAAAGTAACTGATGCTTCAACTAGCCAAAGGTTGTCATATGTCACTATCTGACTGGACCTTCATTCTACCTCAACTACAGTTTGTTACTTAGGACAGTGTAACCAGACCACTTAGTTAATTTCCAACTTCCACATGAAGGGATAGTAGGGTTCTTCATTTTGAAATTGCATACAATAAATTATCTAATTAATTAAAACCTTACAAAAGTTATTAGTTTAAAAATTATTACCTCAGTAAAATACCTCAGCTGAGCTAGATAACTGCTGCTCTAATGAGAGGGAAATATCAAGAGAGTATGAAAATGGAGGTGAAGGATAATTTATATCCTTATACACATCTGACCAAACAATTCCCCTGTAAGGGACGACAGGAAACTGCAAGAAATTACAGGAGTAAGGTTGGTTAGGTAGTTAAGTTATAAATGATGAAAAAAGTTATACACATGAATGGGGGTGAGAAGAAATAGAGTGGGAGCATGTGATCATACGCCTATGCCCACAGCAATGCTCTAGTACAGTTATAACCAGTTTGGAGTGTACGCCCAACCAGTGAGGCCTGGGAAAATTTGGGTGGGTTGGAGACGTGGGATCCAATAATATTTTTTTGACATTGAAGCACAAGGTTCCCAATAATTTGATTCAATTATTACTTTGTGGTACATAAATATAAAGGATTCTTTTGTAATCAAACGTTAAGATAGAATGTTAAAAATAAAGTTGAAATTAATTTTTTTTTTTTACCACCAACCAGTGGGCATATGTTTTTCTGGGAAGTTATAGTGGGGTCTGGGAGACAAGGGATTGGAAAAAACTGCTATAGCAGAAGGGCTCATCTCAAGCTAAGCCTCTACTTTTTACCATAAGCATGATAAACTGACATTGAGAAACTACATAGGCTGATTGCAGAATTAATGAAGTCATGTACATAGACCACATAGTGGCCTCAATCTTCAGTTCTTTCACATATTCCCTATGCCTTAAGGAGTACGAACAATTCATGGAGAGTAAAGGAGCCTCCTCATGACAAGAGTATGAAAAGGTTCTGAATGATACCCGACTGCCACTAAATCAACTAAGAGCCTTTATCTCCTATGCTAAAGTAATGGTGTACACAAAAAAGTGAGGTAACAGTAATAATATACCAGTAACAAAAACCAGGCATACCTAATTTTCTAGCTTACAAGGAAATAAGAACACAATTCAAATACTTAAAGAGGACAGTTACTAAATAAAGTTGACATTTGATAAATCCTTTTGTGAACAGTGTGAATAACAATGCCAGAACTGGGAAAATTTAGTCAAATGGGATATGATACCTGAAACCTCTGGTTACTTCCGAAGCAAACTTGAAATAACAACAACCATGGTACTCCCAGGATTGGTTTCATCCCACTGTCTCTTATATTTTGATACTATCTATCCAAGTTAATTGCTGCTATTTGGGGATCTAGGTCCGACTGTTCTCTCCAAAAGCTGACTGAATATTACACTATATTATAGACTAAACATTATTCAAGATACATTAGGCTGGGTCTTTAGATTTAACATATATCTTAACTACATATCCAATTCCATATTCTATTTCTTTTCTTTCTTAATTATCCAGCAAGACACCCACATCCAAGTATTCACTGCATTCATTTCAAAAGTACATTGGAATCACTTTTTGAAGTCCAATACTGGATATGGGAAATCTTAGGAATATAAGACAATACCAACATCAATAAATACAATGCTTTGAAGCATTACACAATAAGGTTATTGCTTAATGTAAGTTCAACTGACCACAAGCTTAAAACACTGTATGTGTTGCTCAATGCTAGTGTCAGTCAAAAGTTTATATTGTACAGCAGTAAGGCTACACTAAAAATTATTTTCAAAATAATTCGTTATTATACTTTTCTATCATAAAAAGGGATGTAAGTTAGTTAGTAGAGTATAGTTGCCTAAATCTCTACAATGACATATCCCTTCTAACTACTAATTCAAACTTAACACTAAAATGACTAACACCAACAGGAAATTATTAATGTTAGTTTGTTCAGCAGCATATATGTTAAAATATTACATTCATAAGTACAAACATAACATTTTATTTCACATAGACACAAAACTGCTTTACAAAAGTCTTTTCAATGCAGTTGGCATGTGAGACCATATTCTTGTTTTCATATTTCATCAACTCCCTGCTGGCTAACTAATAAGCGAGACTACCATCTAATGGGGCTTCCCATCTCGTACCAACCTATTCCTTCACTTCTCGCTGCACCTGGTGCCTATTCAAGAGCTTGAAGATTAAGGCTTTATACAATTTGACATGAAACATTTACTGTTCAGCTGTTTTTTCAAAGTTGTAATCATCTACAAAGAACCTTAATCATGATTCAACACCGATTATACAAGCCATTTTTATGCATATCATCTCCAGTTGCATTATTTTCTTAAAGTAGCATGTTCAAAGAGTACTGAAGGAGCCAGAAGAGTACTAGATGACAAAATAAGTCAGGAAAAGGTTCTAGCAATTATAAGTAGGGTCGTGACTTACAAAAAGTAAGTGCATATATTTATATGTGATCTCTTGGCACAGAAAAACAAAAGTCACCACTTACGTGGATAGACAGGCTGGTGGCAAAGGAAGTTTGTCTCTAGGATATGACTGCTGAATCCATCAAAGGTGGAAAGGATACGAAGACAAAAAGAATCCCTGAAAGCTTTCCCTGCAGACAGACTCTTCATTGTGAGATTCATCAGACTCTTCATTGTGAGATTCATCAGACTCTTCACTGTGAGATCTAGCAGAGAAGTTTCTTAAAGACTCATTATACGTGCTGGGTGCGACTTTTCAATACCAAAGTTATGTTCCAGTTGGGGGCTTTATGTGACTGTCAAGAAACCTTCTCAAAATGCTGGATAAGGCTTCTCAACTCCACTGAAGAACCCACATCTAGTTCATGAAGCTCAAAGACTTCAGAAAGAGTTGTTTTGTAACCCTTAATGGCTGAAACCAAAAAATAAAAATGAAAAATTGGCATTCACAAGGACAGTACAAACTGACACCCTGCGGATTGCACCAATCACAGAACTGACTCCAATTGACATGGTAAAGGCTGAAGCTCTAAAAGAACTAGAGATAGCTCCTTCTGCCTCAGAGACTATGCTTTATGTTTTCAGACATAAAGATGCAAAACTTGAGACTCAATGAATCTACAGAAATACAGGAGTCAAGCTGTAGTCATGCTGTAGTCAGAGAAGTTTTCATTCTAGTCATGAGTTTTCTAAGCCTTTCACTATCACAAGTATGCTAAAGAACCTTTGCTGCAGCTGAAGGGTGATAATCAGAGTAAATGTCATGTTCATGAAGACCCTCAGCTTGTCTGAACCTGCCTGGTCAGACTGAATAGAGAGGGGCTTATCCTTCTACGCTGCCCCAAATATCAATCAGTGTGCCTTTCTTTCAAGCTGCCTCACTGGGCTTAGTAGTAAAGTGTGCTTATCTTTCAAACTACCTTGGGCTTAGTAGTAAAATATAACTAGCAGCTTAAAATGAAAGCTTGTCACAAACAGATCCACATACAGCATGCCCAATGTCATTAAAATGCTGTGCAGATCTCCAAATGCAGGATCTATTTACCCAAGCCAAAAGTACTACAGTATACTGCACTGCACAATACCGTACTATTACTAATTCAGTAATGATCTGATAAAGACAATGAAAAGATACATAATACTAACAAATACAGTGAAGACCATCAAACCTTGAAAGGATATCTGACACTCACATCAACACAATGATAATAGAGACAATGAAAAAATGGTCATGAGATGGCATACAAAACATCAATATATGCTAAATTAAAAATGTCAATACTATCAGGTGACACAAAGTGCACACACCAGAGGGTTGTCTCACTCACAGCTAATAATGACAAATCAAGGACTGTAACGCTGTAGCACGGAGGTTTGAAACTCTGAACTGGTGACACACCAAGACTGGCATAAAAAAGACATTTGTTAGGCAACAACTTGTACTTCATAAGAAAACAAGAACTTCACTATACAATAAATGGTTATGCTGTTTAAATATAAAAACATTTACCTGTATGACAAGGGGCTCTAAGGTCTTTTCAACTGATCTAGTCTTTATTTCCAGATTCTTTATGTCCCAGCGGAGAATGAGTCCACTTCCATTATCTGTATTGGGCATTGTGGAGTAGTTGCTCTCCGGCATGGTGATAGGATGATGCTGCAGGCTCCTTGATTAAGAAACTTTTCTATCGCTTTAATTTAATGAAAATCTAAAGGAATTTCACAAGAACTTTTCTTGATTGTTCACTATAAAAAATCACTCCATCGCAGTTCTACCAAACGAAATGACAATACCATTCATAAGACGCTACAGTGGATCTATAGAGTTAATTTAACAAGTTCACAGTCTAAATTCTTATTCAACAATAGAAGGGGTTCATGCAGGTGCACTGATATACTGACATGCTCTTGAAACTAAAAAAAATGATCACTACATGCAGATCAACCTAGAAAGTAAAAAAAGTTGTGTATTTAATAATTCCCCTGGATAAAGCATTTAGTGATGCTCAATAGAATTAAGACAACTAATCATGGGTGAAAATGAACAAAAAAACCTAATAGTGTAGACATAACCTTTGAACGGTGCAAGCAATGACTTAACCTAAGGACAACACTAAGCTGTGAGTGATGCTGAGCAGCATCGTAAGCTACCAGTTGACTCAGTGCTGAGACATGCATAACTGCAAGAAAAGTGACGGCATCAAAACAAATTCACATATTTCATTCAGCTTCCTCATGTTTTGCTTGAAAACCCAAATACATCAAATTCACTTTCTGCCAGGTAAACATTAACAGTAGCGTATGCAGTATATATGGGACGTGGAGCATGAAATAACTGTGGGTGAAATTTTTAGATCACAGGTGAGTACTATTGGGAAAACTTCAAATGGGTAAAAAGAAGATTAAACTTGGTATTTTTTATATGCTGTACAACTAATATTTAAGCACTGTCATTTCCATTAAATTTATGAGTGGGAATGTTAAATACTATGTGCACTGTTAAAACTAGGGGAGGGGACGTGAAATGTGCAATTCTTCATAAAATATGCAGCCATATAAAAAGAAGCAGTTCTACAAATGTAAAACCCAAGACCTTTCAGAGTGAAGTTTTGCACTGCACTTTATAGGAGATACTGTCAAGTGCTAAGCATCATGAACCTGATTGCAATAAATATAACACACATCATTTGCCAAAGGAAAAAACCATTTTTATCTTGTAACAACATTATAGAATAGACCTGTATTTCTAAAATCTCTCTCTCAAGTTTCTAAATAAATACATTTTTTCTTCAATCTTTGACATTTCTATGATACAAAATGAGAAATACATTTCTAACTAGCAGTATTTATTTATTCAAAATTTTATTCTTAGGTATTCATTTATCTCCATACAAGAACAGTTAAGCACTGCAACCTCTTTGTCACACCAAATATAAAAGAAGTTAAATATTTCCTATGTTCAAAGATACAAACACTTCAACAGAAATAGCAGAAAACAAAACTTCAAACCACATAAAGTAAATGAGGTACTACCTTTATGAATTACATTACTGAAAAACAGATCTTAAAGCAATTCAACTGGCAGAACTGGTGCCAATCAGCCTGCAAAGGAGAGGGTAACCTGATTCAAAAATATTCTTTATTTATACACTATCTCTGTTACAAATATTGTCTCTAATTTTGCAAGTGATTACAAAATCCCAATAAAATCATTTCACCAAAGCCCTAACTTGGGCTAGAACCATTTAACTGAGATCAAGCTGGTACTTGAATTTTGACTTACAGAATACTGTACACTGCTGCAGTGCTTATGCACAGGTATAGGCTACAGTAAGCATGTACCCCTGTACATCACTTTTCCAAGGGTCAGTAACTATTTCAACACCAATTCACAGAGTGGACTAACTAGCTGCCACTTGTCCAAATGTATAATGACAAAAAATGCCTAACTAAAGCCACAGGACCTGAGAGAAGGGGTAAAAAAAACATAGTGGGTGGCAACCTAAAGACAAAACCTGATACAATGGACATACACCTCTAAAAACATATGTAACTGCAGATGAGATTACTACACTCAGTCTTGTAAACATCAACACTAGAGGCCAAATACTACTCCTTTTTAACAGCACCTTTAGCTCTGGTAATTACTTCCCTTCGTCAGGATAAAACAGTGCTCCCACGAAATCATTATTGTAGAGGTCTACACTGGTTGGGACCTTTTATGGCAACAGTAGGATCCTGAGAGTGAACACAGCATGGTATCCTCTTCTAATTCTCGGAAGAAATCTGAGATACTAAGAAACAAAGGGGAAGGTAAAACCATCTTACAAGAAATATCTACGTCTGCAAAAAGTAAAGAAAAAACATCCTGAGGTAAGATAAAACCCAATGAGGCAACTTTCATGAGAAATGCCAACTCTGAAGTAACCCACACAGTTCACTTACTATTGCGATAGGGCATAAAAAAATTTGTTAAATCTTTGTATGCCGTATCACACAGCAATAATAATGTATTATTTCTAAAAAATACTTAATACTCTAAATTTTATCACTAGTATAAATTACTGTAGCAAGTGACAAAAGACAGTCAAAAATAGGTAATAACTTTGGATAAGGACACAAAAAACATAGGTCACCTGCTCGTAGGCTACCAAAGCTGACCCACATCAAGAACTAGTGGCACTACCAAGCAGGTTGGCACTGGTTACCCTCACCAAGTTTACTAGAATGAACAAACCACTCTTGCCTGCCATCAGTAATTATCAAATCAAAAATTAACATTACTGAATTATAGTAAAAGTCCCTCATAAGTGGTGTCTTTAAGAAATAAAATTGTTCTTTAATTCAACTGTAGGGTACGTATATCCATTCACTCTGCAGTGCATGCACATACATAAGTGTTTGGCTGAAATATAATATTCACAAATTGTAAAATATAACAGCAAACACAAAGAGTTAGATATCAAAACAATTCAAAATCACTCAGGAAAGTAATGCAGTTCCTTTGATTAACCTGAAATACCACTACCCTTCAGAACAACAGATATGATCAATTTAAAATCCCCAAAATAGTACCTGTGGTAACAAGCCTTTGTCAATTAAAGGAAGTCCATACACATCAAAAACTACACTACAAAACTTAAAACTCAAGGCAAAGTCAGCAATCAAATCTGAATATCTCTGGATAATAAAATCTGAAAACCTAAAAATCAAACAAATCCTTACGCTGATGGTACTGGTACTCGTTATATGGCCTGAAAAGTAATTTTTCCATAACCTTACAGATCACTATTAAGATTTAAACTAGCAGCAACTAAGGATGCCAATACTTCTCTGCTTCACCCTGGAAAAATTAATTCACCTAAATTAAGTAAGACAAAATTTACCGAATAGGCTATACAAACAAGCTTCTGCACATCTATTTGAATAATAATATGAAACACCCTATAGATTCCTCTCTATATCCAAAGGATGTATACTTCTTGACTTAGAAAAAGTGGTAAATTTGTTGTGAAGTGATCATGATTGCAGATACCGATATCAAGAAAGAGAATCCCTTATAAATTCAGTTCAACAGACTGCATCTCAATATAATTTCCTGTAATAAACTAAAAAGTAAAAAATGAGCTTGGTAACTATTAAAGGGATAATTGAATGGTTAGTTTTTGAAGAAAAATTCTATGAGACTTACGACACTCATAATCCCACCATATAGAAAACAATCACATACACTGAACATAGGCTTAACACAAGGAAATAAACATGATGCTAACAATACTTGACAGATCTCACAAAAAAGATGCAAAACCACTTATATTAAGCAACAGGTCTGGTAAAATGTTTAGCCAACACTTGCAAAAACTCTGCATACTGCTAAAACTTCTGACATAAAATGACACTGCTTCAACTCTATCTGGCTAAAATTTGCTGATAAAGCACACAGAACAATAATAAGTTTAAATATTCACAAGTAAAGTTAATACGCTGACTTTTAATATTATAAAATCAATACAATGGGTAATGATGCACATATACTGAGAGATTTCCTCACATCTGGGGTACTTGTAAGCAATGACAATAATTCACAATTCTTGTACAGGGCATTCTCCAATATATTGCTAAATTTTATGCTGAAGACAATGGTGACCAGTTAAGCTCCATTAAACTGACACTATGATCATGGATGGTTTAAAACAAGAATTTTGGCTAAAGATGCAAGTTTCCAAACATATAAAGTAGCTTTTGGTATGACATTATCTATGCTAATTAAATGCAACACAATCCCAACCTTCAGGAATTCTGTACTTCAACTAATACCCTTAAAATTTATTGCACTGCAACAACTTATTATGTTTACCACCATGGGTAACACTAAATCATCTTATGAACTGTAATTCATCATTGATGTTTCACAGAATCTGGGTGAGTCACTGAAAGACACCATCAGACAACAAATGGTACAATACACTTCGACTTTTCTTGCAAGTTCTGAGCATCACTAACTCAACTCCGTACATGCAACTATACCGAGTCATGAGAGGATGACAGATATCTCATTATTCTACTCTTTGTAAAGCAATGAAATACATAATCCCCAGGAACTGATACTCAAATATGACTAACTTCAAGATTTTCATCAATGTATGATATTAAAACATTTTTATAATATTATAATAACTGTTTTGTATTTTTCATTCAAGCTTTCTCATTTGAAGGAAGGTAACCTTTAAAGAGAATCCTGCTCATCGTCTCACACTCAGCAAGAAGTGTACAGTGCCGCCATATCCAGGGAGAGGCCTAAGTGGTACACCACAAATCAAACCCGTAACGTCACCTGGATAACTAAAGGCTCAAGAGTCTTCTCCACAGACATTGTGCGGATTTCCAGGTTTTTGGGGTCCCACTTGAGGACCACAGGAGCCCCAGTATTATAGTGGTCCAGAGTCATTTTGGACAAATTAGAGAACCAAGTCAGCCAGGTACACTAAACTAAGCTCTTAATGACTGCTTGTCTTTATTACCTCTGGACATTGATCTGAAACCAAAAAAAGAAAGAAATATTAATATCTAATCAATGATATCCATGTATAAGACAAACTATATAAAGATGGGATAAAAATGCTTGCAGTACATCTCTAATTCATTACAATATGAAATTTTCCAAATGGAAAAAACTTTGATTTCACAAAACTGTACCAAATTAACAAGCATTCCAATATGATTTCATGATGACTCTCTGTCCCAGACAAAGGATGATGTGTTAAGATACTGTTACGGTTCTTGGAAAAGTAAATATCTCCTATCATACAATTTTCTCCAAACAAGTAGCATTTGTGAAACACAGAAGGTCCCCAAGGGTAGCTATTTTTTGCACAAGGTTATAGTCAGTGAGTCATGAACCTTGATATCATCTGAAGACTTTCATGCTAGACTTGCGTATTATGCTAATAAAGTTGCGATATATTATAGAGTACTTCACATTATGACCAACTTTAAAGTTATTGACAAATTCTAAAGAATTTGGACTCATAACTTTTACCTTCTGACAAAGTCCTTACATAACATAGTAGGTTTCAGATTGGCTAACTGATAAAAAGACAATTATCTGACATTATGCACATCTATGAATGATGCTCTACATTCACACCAAGATTTTGGTGTATTGTTAAAACACAGAGCAGAACAATATGCTAACATTCTATGTATAGGCTATATCGATTTGCTTGAAAGAATCTCAACACCACATATCAATAACACCATACTTATTACACTAAATTACTCTTCTGTAATGTCCATAACAACTACATGTGAGTGACATATTGCATAGGATAACTCATAAAAGGTAAGTTCCTAGTGCATATAATCCTACTAATTGTTAAGGAGTAACCTAACCCTTTTCAATTAATTTTTATTAAAGTCTATTACTCAGGCCACCAAATGCGATTTTTAAAAAAAAAATTAAGTTAGGTTTCTTGATATATGTTTTACTTGTAAATCAACGACACATTACAATTTTAGTTTGTATTGATTTACTTTAACGTTTTCTTCCATCTTCAAACAAAACCATCACTCTAAAGATGACACAAAAGTCATTAAAACATTTATTCACATTTAAGACAAACTTTAAAATGCAAAGAAAATACACGTTTTATATCAAAGATACAAATCAACATTTAGTCTGGCTTCTCGGATAATCTAAACAAAGCTCTAATTAAAATCCTCCTCCTTCCCAAGAACTCTGAAGGGAAATGATGACTAGACTTACCAAACTGCACTAGTGTCAAGATGAATAGATGGTGTTTGACCACCCTACTTTAAGTTATATCTTTACTCTTGATAATGGAAGTCATTCTATGGAGATGTTCTACGAATAGTGAAACGGAGACGAACTTAGATCAACCCACAATAACGACGTCTCTTTAAAAAGAGATCAAGATCCTTGAAGCCCAACGTCCACTTCAGGATAATACTCAAACACTTACACTTGAAATCTTCGTTTCATCAACCAACTTTGAAAAGTGCTCACTAAGTAATTTTTCTATATATGTTAAAAGGACTTAAAACGAACGGCAAATAAGCAACACAACACGAAATCGGAGGTATTTCCCAACAAGTAATACCTACAATAACAAAGAAAAAAGTGAACACTTTCACACCCCTCTCGCCCACAGAGGCACCTCACACACTGAGACGGACTCTCTCGACGTCGACGGTCTCGTGTCTCGCCTCTCCTCCCACCGTTCTCTCCCGCCTGACCCAGCGATCCAATTATTGGATCATGCATTACTGTACACATCTACTTTATATTCTTAAGTGATGACGTTCTTTTTTATAACAAGATACATTCAATCACACGCGCAATTTGGACTGAAAAGAAGCACTCTACCTTGACATTATCTTAATAACAGCGTATATACGGAAGGCTGAAAATGAGTCTATAAACCAATTAAGTACAATCATATTGATATATCAAAAGTCCGTTATACGTGCAAGAAGAAACTCGGAGGATGCAGCAGTCATGGAGATGGGGAAAGCATGAACACGGGGAGCACGAGTGTAAAATGAATGACAGGCGTAGTAAATAAATAAGCGAATCGATAGGTGAGCCGAGAGAGAGAGAGAGAGAGAGAGAGAGAGAGCTGTTTTCCTTCCTGCCTGTACATTCCAGCAGCATCAGGCAACTCACAAAAATGCCATAATAATGACATCATCATCTACGTCACATCCTAGGCCACCAATTCACCTTGAATGTATTTCCTTCTTGAACAAAGACAGATGTATATAACGTTTCTTTCTCTGACTATGGTCCTAGCTCCTCAGGGCGTAAACATTAGTTCCGTATCGAGATTTAAAAGACATCGATTTTATACTAAATCATCTTCGTTAACTTTTCCGCTCAATTTAAGTCTTTACAAGCGTGACGTCACAGATAGAGGATCCCGTTGTAACACTCGTGAGTGATTCACCCTCCCTCATGAGAGAGAGAGAGAGAGAGAGAGAGAGAGAGAGAGAGAGAGAGAGAGAGACGGATACATCTTCCGAATTTCTCGCCTGTAAACGACTACACGGTTCAAGGACTCACTTTCTCCGCCTATAATAATACCACCCTGTGCTTGGGTATTTTCTCCTCGCTTCCCTATTCCCTGGGTTCCCACACACCCCTTTCTTCCTTTTTGGTTCTTATATTTTGTTTCTTATTATACAAAGGCGTGCTCTACTCGTCTGATCAGCCCTCTCAGTGAAAACCCTACGAATGTAAAATTCACCAATATGCTTCTCATCCGTTTTATCGCCAATTAACGACACGAATTATCAACACAATGATGACAATAGTTTCTCTCTCTCTCTCTCTCTCTCTCTCTCTCTATATATATATATATATATATATATATATATATATCCCTCTCTCTCTCTCTCTCTCTCTCTCTCTCTCTCTCTCTCTCTCTCTCTCTCTCTCTCTCTCTCTATATATATATATATATATATATATATATATATATATATATATATATATATATATATATATATATACGATATCAATCAGTATGTGTGTGTGTCTATTTAAGAAAATATTAATTTTAGTTTGTATAGTTAATTTTCAATTCCTTCCTCTCTCTGAGTAATGGTAATTTAAAGGGTAAACTGCATTTGTTATGTTTATCACTAACTGCTTTAATCGTGGTGTTTAAAGTGACTAAATTACCTTTTTTATCATACTGCTGGCATGTGAACAATTTAATAACGCTCGCATGAACTTTTACTACCAGTGGAAATATGCTTTGCGAGAGAATTGAAGACTTGGAGAGACCTTGTTCCCAGTCTTAACGAGTATATAACCCGTCCGTATTCAGCGCTCCTCTTTTTTATAATTTATATAATGGATGTTGTTTGTGATATAGAGCTGTGAATATTTTTTTTAAATCCGGCCGTAGCAATCACCTCTACGCCAAGTTCAGCTGTACACTGCGGCTTCTGGAGTCTGGACCTGTTCTAATCGCTCATCATCTGGGGTCTTCTCGGGATTCTGGGCCTAATAAATCGTTTTTGGGAGCAGTTCACTTCACACTGGATGGAAAACCTTGAGGGAGGTCATTTTCATAAGCGCCGTGGTATTCATGACTAAGTTTTTTTTTTTTTTTTTGCTTTCATTTAAAATTTATAAATATTTTCCGTGCAGTCGTGTTCCCACTAAAAAAAATGAAGCTTACTTTGATGTTTTTACATTTTACGAAAGCAGTTATCCTTGTTACTTGGGTGATGACATTTTCAGTTATCCTCGTTACTTGAGTGATGACATTTTTAAAGTATTTGGCAAATTTGCTGTGGTGTCTCTTGATTCTGGTATCCGTGGTCACCTCTCGATTACATTTGCAGTCTCATATAGCATGCATACGGATGTTTATTCCTGTATTTTCTGTAACTGTCACTTTTTGATTTTCTTACCTACCGAATGCACCATTGCCTATTTTTCTCATCAGTCCTTTTCATTTTTCAATTCGCCTTTTTTTAAGGTGCGGTGGGTTTTGTGATGTCATTTCTTTTATATTGCGTGTTTGGGCAGTTCATCTATTTTTTGTTATCACGTGTAATTGTTACTGATATTGCCAGTGTTACTGTAATTTTATTTTCTACTGAATAATAATCATGTGGTAATGTATAATAAGGTTTAATTACAACTTTTTCAAGTTCTGCTGCTGATATCATTTTGTCACCTCCACTGGTTTTTCTCCAATATATATATATATATATATATATATATATATATATATATATATATATATATATATATATATATATATATATATATATATATATATATATATATATATATATATATATATATATATATATAGTGTCACATATACGTTCACCATGTCATTTTTATACTCCAGCATTAAGCAAAAAATGTCGTTCGCCATAAAATTCACTCAGACCTCGAGGATGAGTGAATTAGATATTAAACGACAATTTTAGTGTGTGGGTGTGTGCTGTAAAAGCAAATCTACACCAACAAGCGAAACACAAGGATTACCCCCGGGGAACAGCAAATAATCCTCTTAGCTTAAAACACGGGTGATGAATTGCGGAACGATACTCGATTTCCACTTCAAAAAAAAAAAGCCTACAAAAGTTTAGAATAAAAATTCTACATAATCCTTACCGTACATTTCTTTTTCAAGTTTCTTACGTTCAAATGCATTACCTGTAATATAAAGCCTCGTTCAATTTTCTGAAAGGCCAAATGGGCGGATGATCTTTCAAGTGTGTCAGACCTGGAGAAATTGAAAATGCCGAGGGAAAATAAACATACCCGAGAAAGCAGCACCGAAAAACTCAGAGAAAATAAAAATAAGGAGAAAGGAAATGAGGAAGTGATGGGAAGAGAGAAAATCTTGGGAAGAGAGAAAATCTTGGGAAGAATGTCAAAATAAGGAGGGAAAGAAAATATACGAGGATGTAAATAAAACGGAAAGCAAAATTTCGACGACGGGATGGATGGATGTGGCGAGGAGGGATATGGGTGAGGTGGGACTGAGGGGGGGGAGGGGAGAAGAAGAAGATGCAAGGAACAGAAATAGATGGAGAAAGCTGACTCGAGCGGCCGACCCTGCTATACAGTGGGACTAATAAGGTCAAAAGAATAAAAAAAAAAAAATTGGATAAAGAGACAAGATACGAATAGAGGGACATGAAGAGAAAGATAATAGTAAAAAGAGATAATACAGGTCGACACTGTGATAACACAATAAGGGAGAAGGAAAGAGCAAAAATAAAGGATGTAAGAAAAATGCGGTAGAACGACGCGAGTAAATGAGGGGAAAAATACCTGAAGACACAAGAGGAAAAATACGGGAGAAAAACCACAGTAAATTTCTGGAAAGTAAAGAGGAAAATACGGAGGAAGAAAAAAAGTGGAGCCTACTGTACATTGCCAAAAACGGGGCTGATGATAATGATGTAAACGGTTGAACGTTGCTGCTCTTGTCAGATAAAGATGATCTTGTTGTTATTATTATTATTATTATTATTATTATTATTATTATTATCAATATAGTTTTACCAGACCGCTGAGCTCATGGTTAACTCTGTTACAACACAGGAGCAAGCAACAAACCAATAAAAACATATATTTAAAGATAAAACTGTTCAGTTTTATCTTTAAATATATGTACATATACAAAACTGTGGATTTTTCTCAATAATAATAATAATAATAATAATAATAATAATAATAATAATAATAATAATAGGTCTTGTTAAAAAGGATGGCTGTATTATGCGAATCTATCTTAAACAGTGTCTTTTCTATTTTCCTTACGATTCGCTTTTCGGGCTCAGCGATGTAGTCAGCAACTGGCCGACATCGGCCAGTTGCTGACTAACATCGCTGAGCCCGAAAAGCGAATCATAAGGAAAATAGAAAAGACGCTGTGTAAGATAAATTCGTTTAATACAGCCATCCTTTTTAACGAGACATGTTTAAAGGAGGGTCTACTCCCTTCAAATAATAATAATAATAATAATAATAATAATAATAATAATAATAATAATAATAATAATAATAATAATAATAATGTCAAAAGTGTAAAGATGAGGTAACAGGGCCTGTGTTACATGGAAGGATGGATATATACGTGTTTTGATATGGTTTGGTCAAGTGGGAAGAATGGTGGAAAACAGGTTGATGAAAAATATATTCTTCAGAAAGAGAGCAAAACGCTGAACAGGAGGAATGAATGAGGTACTACAAAAGAAGGGAATACACGCAAGATATCAAATGACACAGGATGCAGGGTTCAATGCGCTGCTGATTAGCCTTCAGTGTAATTGTATGAAGTGGCTAATGGAGTGAGAGTTTTCTGCACAAAGGTTCATCCATGATTCACAAGTCGAATTATGAAAAAGACAAACTCTTGTGTTGTTTTTTCCACTTAACCTATTAACCTGAAAACACAGGGGTCAAAAACCCGATTCTTTTTACCACCAGTACGTCTGTAGAATATAACAGAATAGCATAGAATATATAATTTAGGCCAAAGGTCAAACGTTCGGGCCTATAAGTTCATTCAGCGCTAGAAACGGAAATTCACAGTAAAAAGGTTTGAATGGTGTAACAAGAGGAAAACCTCGCAGCTGCACCATGAATTAATTGTTGGGAGAGGATGCGAAGTAAGATGGAAGAAAGAATATGAGCTGAGGTACAGTTAAAGGAATGAAAGGGGTTGCCGCTAGGAGCCGAAGGGAAGCTATAAAGAACCTTAAGTAATGCCTACAATACACCGCAAGAGGTGCAATGACGGCACTAACCCCCCCTAAGGGGAGTACTTCTGTAGGAGAGACCTATCTACTTTATAAAAAGAGAAGTTTCAATTCACAATATAACATCGAGCAGAACTAGGCTACAGGTGCCTAGCAACAGGTCATCTGCACGTTCCCGACAGAGAAAAAAACCTGAGTTGGGGAGGGAAAAACCTGTTGGAGAGAGAGAGAGAGAGAGAGAGAGAGAGAGAGAGAGAGAGAGAGAGAGAGAGAGAGAGAGAGAGAGAGAGAGAGAGCATCTTCGGTTGGAAGAGAGTGAACATGAAACTTCTAAATACGACAGAGCCCACTAACTTTATTTTAGCGTTGTCATTAACTGAGGGATATTGCAGCTATGCAACTGGATTACACTCAAGTGTAGACACAAAGGACTATACGGCGATTAGAGGCACAAAGACACACAAAAATACAAGGGCAATTAGCATTTGAACACATCCTCGCTAACATCATACACGATCTCTCTCTCTCTCTCTCTCTCTCTCTCTCTCTCTCTCTCTCTCTCGCGAGCGCGCGCGCACACACACACACAGTAGTTGAGCTGTTGCATGCAACTGCTGTAAGAGACAGTGCGTTAAGTGGTGAGATAGTGTTGCAATTCAGCATAGCAAATTTCTTTTAATACTAACTGCTGGCAACGCCTAGTGTTCAGCGAAGGCGGATAAGTGCCTTTGAAGGGCTGACTAAGCCATTGAGCCCAAAATTGAGACTTTTTCACTTAACAGGCCTCACTGTTTTTAACAAAACATCAGCGCTTTTGATGTCATGGATAGTCTTAACAGACGTCGCGTGTGCTTTTCTGTCCCATGAAGAGGCAAAGGTTGAGTTAAAATGGCCATACTTTCAACATATACAAAATTCTTCTTCTTCTTCTTCTTCTATCACAGCGCTACTTTCACATTATCTTTCAAAAACCGGAATACCCATAAACGAAAGGAGAAAAGCATGAAAAGCTGAAAGTAGAAGAGCGAAAAACAGTAAGACATAAATTAACAAATTATGCATAAACGCACTTCAGAGAGCCAAGTAGCCCCGAAGCCTTCCTCTGAGAAACCGAGTTGGATGAATTCGACTTGTGAAGAGCTAATTGTGGACCTTTGCTTGTATCAAATCAACTACAGCACTGCTCTTTTGCACAGCTAGAGAGCGAACTGTGTCACGAATGGAGGATGATGAATGACAATGAATTCGGTCATCAGTTCAGCTCTTCAGACGGAGGCGGTAATCGAGAATGACAGAACGCTTTCAGCTAAATATCTGCTCAGTATAACTGAGAAACTCGGGTCAATGCCGACAGTATCAATCAACAATATCAGACATTGGTGACGTTTAAAAAAAACGGAGGGAAAACTAATGCAAACCACACGAAAGAATGGAAAGCATTACACGCGTCAAGCTGGAATGTGAAGCAATAAAGAATAGAGTATAGAATTTAGGCCAAAGGCCAAGCGCTGTGACCTATGAAGTCATTCAGCGCCGAAAGGGAAATTCACAGTAAGAAGGTTTGAAAGGTGCAGGGTCTGGGTCCTGGAAAGGAGTTGCAGTATCAATTAATTGTTAGAGAGGGTGTAAACTCAGATGGAAGAAAGAGAATATGAACGGAGGTACAGTAAAAGGAATGAAAGAGGTTGCAGCTAGGGGCCGAGGGGACGCTGCAAAGACCCTTAATTAATACCTGCAGAGCACCATATGAGGTGCATTGATGGCTCTACCTCCTGCGGGGGTGAAGCAATGAAAACGAATACAAAGCTGGGGAGATGGAAATAAGCATCACAGAAACAAACAGTTCCTATCCACATCTATACCATCTCATTTCTTTTACTGTTAAACGTTTTCTTTAGTTTAAAAACAATTCATGAAAAATTCTCATGCTGTCTATTGCGGGATCTACATCATTAAGTAAACCTTTCGATTCGCTAGCTTCAAAAGTAGAGTTAAAAGTTCAAATATCCACGGAAAACCATTGGATTAAATTTTATTTTTCCGAGTAAACTTATCGGAGGGCAAAAGAACCGACTGACATCCTTGACGGCGTCCTAAAGGAACTCCAAATCTGCTTAAAGGAAACCGACCACGAAAGTAGAATAATCTCCACCGGTAAATTTACGGCTGTACTAATAAATGTTCCGAGAAAATATGGCAATAAGCATAAAACCTGCAAGCTCTACATTCTGGTTCGGAGCAAAGACAAAGGTTATTACCGACAGTCTAGCAGCGGAATGATGGGAATATCTCCATTTCAAGAGAAACCACCGTCATCGCCATCACACAATAGTAATGGGCGAACATTTCAAACGCTCCAGTTCAGATCGATGACTGGTGCTGACACTCGCGTCAGCCAACTTCCGAAAGCAAAGGGGACACCAAAGGGGAACATGAAAGACTGAGGGAGACAGAGAACACGAAGGCGCGACCAAGGGCGAGGGGAAAAAAGGGCTGGTTTTCAATGCCCTTTCCCTCCCCCCCCCCTCTCTCTCTCTCTCTCTCTCTCTCTCTCTCTCTCTCTCTCTCTCTCTCTCTCTCTTTTCCTGGTGATCCGTCTGGTGGCTCTTTACCTTTAAAATGCTGTGACTGTGACGGCGTGTGCTACTGGCCTCGTCCCCCAACGGGCGACTCAATGACTCTCCCTCCTTCAGTATCCCCTCGCCCGTCCCTCACCTACCTCTTGATCCGCAAAGGGTCCCTGGTTTCCTCCGTATGGGTCTGCCCGCCGCTCGCCCTCTCTCCCTCTTTCCTCCCCTCTCCTGACCTTCTCGTCGCTGCTCGTATTCGCTTTAATCGACTCACAATAACTCCTACTCTTATCTCTCTCTCTCTCTCTCTCTCTCTCTCTCTGTGTGTGTGGCCTTCATTACACCTCCACAATGTTTTATTTTCCCCCCACGTGGACGAATGCCGTACGTTTTGCAAGACCGCTTTGAACTGAATGAAAATTCCCCCCAAAAGCAACCGGTTCGGAATGCCTGCAAGCATGCATGCATGCATGCACGCAACTGACTCACACTGCTGACCTATATTGCTGCATCAGAATTTCTGTTTGCTTGCATGCAACGCTCTACAATTGAATAAAATAAGGTAGGCTACGGCCGGCAAAATCAAAGGCTTGCTCTGAATGCCCCTGAAGAGGCAAGAAATTTGTAGTTCTAAACATGGACGGTTGCATCACCACCAACAAGGATCTTACCAGTCAAAAGACACTGAAGGAAAACTGAACAGGCCAAGATGGAAAACTTCCGCCGTATCCGAAGTTGGGAATTGTTGAATGAATGAATCATGAAATTAGGCTCTCAAATCAAGCACTGGGGCACTTTCAGCCATTCAGCACTCACGTCACTGAAAAGGAGTTGCAGTGATTGGACAGCGCAATAAAGAGATCCAAAAAATAACTTAAATGAAGTACAACGACCAATAAGTAAAACTGGGAGAAAACCCCACAGTCACACTCAGAAGTAACAGTTAGACAGGTTGGACAGCAAGATGGAAGAACAGAAGGGTGGATGAATATGAAATAAGTGGGTGCAGCTAAGGCAGAAGGGGCTCTGCACACGCCCTTCAATAATGCACACAGAACATCGCGTGAGGTGCACTGCTGACGGCATCAGGCACCTACGAGGTAAGGTGGTGCTGTTCTCTTGTCATATCAATGAATGGAAATCTTTTCCCATTGGTAGTATAGTAGAAGCAGTATCGCCGTTAAGTCTGTTCCACTTCAGGTGGGTGGAAAGTCCCTCCATTAAATTTGTTATTTATACACTGCTCTTTCCAAGTTACGACATCACATGTAAAACAGTCTAGAAAAATCATCTGAGGTCACAGGAAGATTACCGTACTGTATAATATAGTGATTTCTATTATCAGAGTGCATTATTTTCATATTCTCATGATATTAATATGACAATACACATTGAATATTGCCCTGTTGTAAATTACCTTAAGCTCATAAAAAACACCAAAGGTTAAATTCCATGCTGTCACTTGCTTTTAAAAACTTTTAACAGGGGTTTCACTTCGCTGAGAACAAAAAATTCTGAAATATGTGCCACTAACATGGTATCGGATGCCCAACAAACTCGACGGTACCGATAACCCAACATGCACATTACAGTATAATATAATTTCCCAGGAGGATATGTTTCCAAAATCAATACACCTAAATAGATAGGTAACGTAATCCCTAACTTGAGTTTCCAAGAAAACAAAACCCATACAATCTTGTTTCCAAGGTGGGAGCCCTGATATAAACAAAATAAGATTAGGTCCACTAAATGACAAACTGCCACCGAATATGCCCAGTTCCACGCCATGCCTACTACACACTTGCAGCTTCGATTTTTCTTTTTTATCAAGTGTAGTGGCGCAGTGATCATTTCAAAAACCTATGAACTCGATTCTCGAAACAATATCTTTTGTCCCCACAGAATGTAGTAAAGTTCCTTGGCAGGTCCGTTCTAAATTTAAGTAGCTCAATCACGTAACGTGTGAATCCAGCAACCAATGGACACGCAACATGCAAAAGGCGTTCCAGGACATTACAACTGAAATTATTTCTGGATCATCGAGATACTTTATAAGCTTAAGGAACTTTCAAAACACCCCAAAAATTCCAACAATGGTTAAACTGTTACACTGGGAAAGATAATCTACTACATAATATGAGAGAGAGAGAGAGAGAGAGAGAGAGAGAGAGAGAGAGAGGCCGTCTCTTAAGCCCTCCTTGGACGGAAAATCGATCTTGTTGCGTGCGTGTGAGAATGAAGTATTATTCCCAGGCTTCATACCACGGCTAAGCCTAATGACCACTCCTACCCGACGCATCACAGCTTACTTCGAATTTGCGAGATCCAAGAGAAACATAGAGACAAGCATAAAAATCAGGATTGTATTATTTTCCTATTTAAGTATAAAAGTAAATTTGCCAGCAGCATGTAAAATTATAACCGAGTTACTTCGTTTAGCAAAAACCACTCGTATTAACTTAAAAAGTCTGAGGATGATGCTGATTAAACAAGTATAAAATAGTATGCACTCCTCAGAGGGGAACATACTAAAAACAGCACAACGCCCAATTCAAATCTCATTGGGGAAATCTAACTACAGTACAACGCCTAACTCAAAGCCGTTGGCATAAGACGGAAGCCTCGTTTTACTACTGTTCTTAACACCATATTCAAATCGTGGCATTAAGGTATAAATCAAGTCTTCATGGAAACACCGCAACAAAAACCAAAATCCATTTAAAACTGGGCTTCACTCCATGGAACTCAAATTTTACACATCAACTCCATGACACAACCATTCAAAACATACGGACAACAACAACAAAAAATCTTTTTTCCGTATCAGGTCTAAACCCGTACTTCTTCCAGCCAATGAAAGAAGCCGCGTGCACATGAGGAATGGGCGTTGCATGTCATGAACCCATAATCAAAGTCCGCCCTTCTCCGAAGAAGCCTACGCCCACTTCCGTCAGGAACTTGAGCTCAATATCCCTGCACACGCCCAGAGGAAATCAGAGAGACCTGCCGATACCGTTCATAAAACCGTAGTAATTATTGAATGTGCTGCTCGCAAATGAAAATTATAAACAATGCCCTTATGTTTTCATTATTTTGTCCAGGAGAGTCTATGGGACTGAATGATGAAATTTCTGTTGCTTTCAGTTCGATGGGAATTCTTCTGTTTAATACGAAATTTACTTTTTTGTTTCTTGGTACGACACAAAATTATATAATGAGTTTCCAAAATAAAATCTTGCAAATACTTTAATTTTTAGTCCCCTCATATAAGTAAAACCAAAAGCATTGTTTTATAACATTTACGAACAAACCAAACGAGGGAACACAATCTATAAAAAGTCTTGGGCTCAGATATAAATAGAAAGGAAATGAGAATGAGAAGCGCGCGCGCACACACACACACACGTGTCGCCTACGCCACAGTGGCGTTTATCAACTTCCCAGAACCCAGTCAATGAAAGCTTCCCAATACTTTCTTTGACATGTTACCACTGGACACGAAAGCTGCGGCCAGCACACCTAAAATTTTTTTATATATACCTAACAGCAGAGGTATTTTCAGGCATAATTACACACTATACCGGTAGTGGGGCCCTAAAATGTAACAATCCTACAATACTGCGCTTCCTAACTTGGCAACGACCCATTCTACAATTTATTCCTACCACTAAAAAAAATATAATGACAATTCACACTGAAATTTACTTGGTTTAACACTATAATTACCGACATTGGTGCTAGTACTTGACACACAAGGGGTCAATTTTAAAAGCATATTGAGTTTTACCACGAATGAATAGTAATAAATATCTTTTCTATCACAAGGGTCAGTTTTATAATTCTCAAACCCTTAAGAATTATGTTTAACCACAAGTTGGATTAGAGAGAAAAGGGATGATTACGCACAAGTTTTGTGGCAGAATCGCTTGCTACTGACAATCAAGGGGTAAGGTATACCTTAGATTTGCTGATAATAATCCCATTATAGTTCTCGTACCGGGTGGTAGCAAAGTCATTCCATTATACCGAATTCCGAAGGATTTTTTTTTATTAGAGCAAGAAAATTAATATACATTTACCTTCACCTGCACTTTTTGTCATTTCACAAAAGCATGTGTGAAAATAAAAGTAATCTTGCATCTATTACAATCTGGGAACTGAAAGAATATTATATTCTACCACAAATCAGAAACGAATTATCAAACTCCATTTGCTACGTGATCTTCTATTAGAGACTAATTATGAGTATAAGGGCCCACATTAATTACGTTATAGGATTTACCAGTTCTCGTTTTTCTATACTTAGAATTAAAACACCAATTTTACGATAAATTTACGAAAACCTTTCAAATCACAAACTCTTCAGCATCGAACGAAAATTCGTGAGCATAGATGATCGCTCTTGTTACGAAAAACAGATTTTCTCTCACCATGAAGTGGATTGCGGCACTGGGTGTTATCTAGTATCAACAGCAGCCTGGGTTATTGACACCGCCTCTTACCATGCAACAGAATTGGGAAGATTTTGACAGATATATCAGACATCTATATAACCAAATTCTTGAAGGTGTCTGCCTACGCAGCTGCATGATGCATATACATAGATTGTGTGCAATGGACTCAAAAAACGGCCCGAAAACTTTAGATTTTATTTGATTCACGTTATGAAATTTAGGATATCAAGCCAATCACTGGGGTACTTGCGGCCATTCAGCGCTCAAGACAGTGAAAATAGAGAGAGAGAGAGAGAGAGAGAGAGAGAGAGAGAGAGAGAGAGAGAGAGAGACCCAGCAAATAAAGATGATGAAGCACAAGGTGCAACTGAGAGAAAACCCTACATTTACATTAAGAAGTAACATTGAGGGATTTTGGTAGGAAAGCTGGAATGGAGGTAAAGTAAAAGGCTACAAAAGTGGGTGCAACCTTTAAAAATGCCAACAGTGCACCGCGCGAGGTGCAATGACTGCACTAACCTCTACGAAGAATTTAATGCACTTTTACAATTTTCTGACATATATAGACTAGAATTTGTTAACTATCTAAGCAAAATAACACCTGTAGGTTCATTTCTCAACATCCCCTAAATCGCAGCATGGATGATCTACGAGGCAATTCAGTTTTTCGACAGTTTTCACAACATACTGATCTATCCCTAATTCACCTAGGAACAATTTTAAACCAGTCAGCCCCATATCTCTACATCTCTCACGCCTATTCTTCTTATGACACAAATACTGCATAAACAAATATCCTCTACTGCTTCCAGTGTCGTTCTTTTATTCACATTTAACATCCAAAATTCATTCCACTGAGGGAAATAGAATAGAATATAGAATTAAGACCAAAGGCCCAGAGCTGGGACCTACGAGGTCATTTAGCGCTGAAACGGAAATTGACAGCAAAAAGGTTTGAAAGGTTTAACAAGAGGAAAACCTCGCAGTCGCACTATTAATCAATTGTTAGGAGATGGTGGAAAGTAAGATGAAGGAAAACGAACATGGACGGAGGTACAGTAAAAAGGATGAAAGGGATAGCAGCTAGGGGCCGAAGGGACGCTACCAAGAACCTGAGGAGCACTGACGGCACTACCCTCCTACAGGGTTCAGAGAGGGGAGTTGGTTCAACAACCTCTTCTCGTATCTTTTCCTAACTTGTCCTTATAGTTGTCAGTATTTTGTAAAAGACCTGTTTTTTGCAAATGAAAACTTCAAGCAACTCTCCCACCGCCTTTCTTGATCCTTACATTATGGAGGTTGATCCATATATTCTGGAGCTTGAGCCTTATATTCTTGAGCTTGATGCATATATTTTGAGGCTTGATCCTAATATTCTAGAGATTGATCCATATATTTTGAAGCTTGATCCTTATATTCTGGAGCTTGATCCATATATTTTGAAGCTTGATCCATATATTCTGGAGCTTGATCCTTATATTCTTGAGCTTGGTCCATATCTTTTGAGGCTTGATCCTTATATTCTAGATTGATCCATATATTTTGATGCTTGATCCTTATATTCTGGAGCTTGATCCATATATTTTGAAGCTTGATCCATATATTCAGGAGCTTGATCCTTATATTCTTGAGCTTGATCCATATATTTTGTGGCTTGATCCTTATATTCTAGAGATTGATCCATATATTTTGAGGCTTGATCCTTATATTCTAGAGATTGATCCATATATTTTGAAGCTTGATCCTTATATTCTGGAGCTTGATCCATATATTTTGAAGCTTGATCCATATATTCTGGAGCTTGATCCTTATATTCTGAAGCTTGATCCATATATTTTGACGCTTGATCCTTATATTCTGGAGCTTGATCCATATATTTTGAAGCTTGATCCTTATATTCTAGAGCTTGATCTTTATATTCTGGAGCTTGATCCATACATTTTGAAGCTTGATCCTTATATTCTAGAGCTTGATCTTTATATCCTAGAGCGTGATCCATATATTTTGAAGCTTGATCCTTATATTCTAGAACTTGATCTTTATACTCTAGAGCTTGATCCATATATTCTGGCTTGATCCTTATATTCTGGCTTGATCCATATATTTTGAAGCTTGATCCTTATATTCTAGAGCTTGATCCTTTTATTCTGGAGCCTGATCCATATATCTAGAAGCTTGATCCTTTTATTCTGGAGCTTGAGCCATATATTTTGAAGCTTGATCGTTAAATTCTGGAGCTTGATCCATATATTTTGAAGTTTGATCCATATATTCTGGAGCTTGATCCTTATATTCTGAAGCTACATCATATATTTTGAAGCTTGAGCCTTATTTTCTGGAGCTTGATCCATGTATTCTGGAGCTTGATCCATGTATTCTGGAGCTTTAGCCTTATATTCTAGAGCTCGTAGTTTGCTCCGCATATGATTATTTCCCTTACAAAATACCCACAGGGCCCAACTACTAGTATTCCTCAACCACTTTTCTTACGACCTAACTTCAGATATTTTTATGGGGGCCCTTGTACAACATGCGCAAACGTTTGTAACTCTGCACCACTGCTACGTAAGACCCGCTACTTCTATATCCCTTCGCATTTCATTTCCAAGCCTAAGCCTCGTTCTCTGTAGTTCCCTTTTATCAATTAACAAATAAAATCACAAACAACAACAAAAACATTTACCAAATTATTTCCATATTAGTATCATACCAGCCATTCGCTTGTTTACACAAAACACAAGCTTCCCATTCATTTTTTGGGCAGAGAGAGAGAGAGAGAGAGAGAGAGAGAGAGAGAGAGAATATACGATGAGGTATGATGCGAGCAAATCAATAACCAAGCGCGAGTCCACATTCCCTTTGGCCTACGTACAGCAACGACTAAACAAAATGGGAAAACACGAAGGGCACCGAAATGCTCTGGGAGGCCGGCGGACTCGAGACAGCTCCTTTGATAGCTCAAACGCAACAGATTTTATTTCAAACTTTCATTCATATCGTTAAAACTCCGGCGAGAGAACTCTGAGGACACCAACAGACCAGAGCTGAACGGGAGTGGAAAAACTTGTAATGGTCTCCGTGACCTTGCTCTAACAGGCAATTAACGTCTGCGCTGAAAAGCTGACAATAGAGCGAATTTTTTTTTCTTTTTTTACTTTTTTGCTAATGAATTCAGTCAGAAGGTTTCAAACCAATCAAGGGTTCTCGTTCTTGACTGGCTTTCGAAATGGGCAAAACAACATGTGCTACATTATTTTAGTTTCATAATTAAAAATGCTCTACAATGCTCGCGAGCTTTCTATGAAAATTAAAAATATATGTTTAATCATTTCACAGAGCTTTCAACAAAATTATACAGAAATGGTCTCTCATTTTGAGAACTCTGCTTTCAAAACGGACACCAGTTACGAAATATACAACATCCTTTGTCATTTTATCACAGTAACAAGACAGACAGATTCCCATTTCAAAACGATCGCGAAAAACATACTGTCAGCCGACGTCCCTACTTCCCCTTCGCTACTCAACAACTAGACGTGGGTAACGTCAGACTACAGCAGACGGTATGGATTGCTCTGTACAAAACAGGCCTTACTTATATAACTGTACTTGATATTCACCACTCCCAATGTCAGCATGAATCATGACTTTCTCGGCCAGCTTTAAGGCAACACTTCTCTAACTGAAATTTCTTTACTCTATTCCCAGCAGGATTATAAATGCAAAACCCATGAAGGAAAAACAACGCAAAAACGACTCGAGAGATAATGAAGGAAAGAGCCCTATGGCCTGCTCCTTTTCCCTGAAAAGAAACATACCTACCAATATTCCTCTCTCCCCGACGAGTGCTATCTAGACCGAGACGCGGTGGAGCAGGAAGAAGGGAGACACTACTATACCTTTCCCTACGTGCAGTCGACCCCTCCTCCTCCCCCTCCCCAACCCCTCCCCTTCTTCCTCTACAAGTTCCCTTCTTGCGCGTCGTCGTATCTGGAAATTTCCGACCATGGCCCTGGGTTCTGACTCTCGATTCGGGCCCTATCTTCCTATCCCCATAGCCACCTTCTTCCCCTACCCGTCCCAAGGGACCTCTCCAAAGCAGAAGCAAAGGACGCTATCTTCTCCACTCAGAAGCCCCCCTCCCCTAACACCGGGCCGAGCCCCGTCGTTCCCACCACCCAAACAAAAATCCATCTACTGTAATAATTCCCCCACGTCCATTAGAGAAAGTTTCCCGGGAGGGAGAGAACGGTTTCACCCCGACGGAGCGAAGATTACCTTATCGAGGTCCCCCTGTTTTGATGGTTTGCTTTTTGAAGGAATATAGAAATTAATATATTTACTCATCACTCCCACTCGCCACCTCAGCTGCGACCCACAACGGTCGACTAACACCAGCTGCACAACTGAGTACTTAGCTCAACTGAGAGATCCCGGATTTTGAGGAAGGCGTCTACATCCTCATCACCCCATTCGTTTTGACGTGTGTAAGCTAAGGGCGTCTACCACACTGCGGCCCGGAAAGCACGAATCATTCACTTCCTTCTCGCCGAAAGAAATCAGAAACATGACAAATAAAACCATTATCTCCAAAGGCTCCCAAAACAGTGACTAATCATATCCAAATTCAAATGGCTGAATGGAAAGTACGCGAGTTGTACTCCTTCACAATCATCAAAGTTTACGAACCATTCTCTCTTTCGCTCTTATGCTACAAGAGGAGCATATTCGTGCATCCAATTTCCAGCTTAAAAAAAGAGAGAGAATTCCATTCAATATCACAAGATTCAATTAACCTAATTAGGCGCCAAGCAAAAAGTATTGGCAGTCCAATTAGATGCAAAGGTCATTCCAACCTTTGACAGTTCAAATAGTATGAATCGTTTCCAGTGCACCAAACGCATCAGACTTCCTTATCTGTAAAATTCCTCCATCAGAGTATGCCAATTATGCCTTAACATAAAATTTAGGTTTCTGATAATCTCTCTCTCTCTCTCTCTCTCTCTCTCTCTCTCTCTCTCTCTCTCTCTCTCTCTCTCTCTCTAGAATTGACGCGGAAAATTCCACCATTAACCTTCATTTTTAAAACTGTACAAATAAGTTGACAGAATCTCACGCCAGATATCCAGCACAACATACGCTGTAAACAATATATGAATAATACGCAACTATCCGAAAAAGTTTGGGATTTGTAAAATGAAGGCGATTGTTGAACAATTTCAGGTTTTTGCGTGAGGTACAGTTTCTTAAATTAGTAAAAACATTAAGTAGTGACAACGTCAGGCAATGTATTTTTTCTTCTCCTTTCTACATTGTGTATAGATTACGGTCATCAACGTGATACTTTTTTCTTTAGTTTATTTCTATATGAAGAACATGAAACCTACTGCAATTCCTAACAGGGAGTGCGTGAAACAGCTACTATTTTTAACGATAACACTGACTAGGAGACATACAAATGCGGCCGAAATTGGCGACTTTCAAGATGTCTGCAATGGGAAGAATTTGAAACAGAATGACAGCAAGAGTTAGGTTATAAGCATAAATTGGCGTCGGGATGAATAGTGGATGAATGAAGAATAGCATTGGTAGACTTGTACAATTAACTGTAAAATTTTCTGAAGGTACAAGCCAAGCCGTGAATGGCTCATGTGTGAAATAAGAAAGGTAGTTGGGGTCTAGCAAAAGTTTTAAAGTGATGTGTCTCGAAGAGAGCAAACTGGAATGTATGAACATACAGACTTCTCAACTTTCCTTTTCGGAGTGGAAGATTAATTTCTGGGTGTGGAATGTGGACGTTATTTAGGTGTATCGTCTGAGTAACACAGTATAAAAAAAAAGGCTTCATGGGAAGATGACGCTACCCCTATAAGATAAAATGAATCAATTATCTGAGGATTTTGGTCAAGCAGACAGGTAGGGACTAGTTGGTTAAAGTGTTAAGTGCCTCCTAAGATACTAGATTCACAAAGTGGTAATGGTACAAAGAAATGTTCTTATTATCTGGGAAGAATGACAACGCATGCAGCGGATAAGTGGAGCTGGTGATGAGCCTCTGTTTACATTTACAAGGCAGCCATTGTTGTGAAAAAATTCTGCAATGGGCGGGGGTTAAGTCTAGACTTTTTGATCATGACGCTGAATTTTGGCAATGGCTGTTTTGTCTCTAGCCTCCCTGTCTATTAGCAAATAGCTTATTAGTGAAAACGACACCGCACTTAACTCAAGCAGTTTATAGGAAAACCATATATGGATAAAAGATAATGAACACGATTTAACAGTACAACCATTACTGTACATCAATGATAATCATATTCTATGAACAGATAAAAATAACCAAGAGATCAATGCATATGACACGGTTGTGGAGGTGAGAGTAGAGGGCAGATTAAAAATAGAAACGCACAAAAGGTCAGCGGGATTATGTGATGCTACACTATAATGGTGAAACCAGAACAGGAATAGCAGAAGGGGAGCTCTGGTGTTAGATGGTGGATGTGGGGAATAATTGGCGAGGGAAGAGACTTCAAATGTTACGAGGTCACAACACCAGGTAATTACATTTCATGAATGGGAGAAGAATGAGACGGTTGGCAGTCACTGTCAGCAGTGACGTTGTGAAAACAAATGAAAGCCAAGAGGAGGATGTCAGTGAAGGATATTGTGGAAGGTGGAAAGATGGAAAAGGCAAATTTATTTGCTATGTATAATGAATAAATTTACTAATGTTGACTAAAGTAAACATTTCGAATTACGGCAACACACTGCAAGACGTAAATGATGCATTAAGTTGAAGAAGGAAAGGCAATGGTGCGTCAAGCTGTGACAGGTTATCCAGATAGGTAAATGTTATAGCACAGGCGGTCCTGTTGAAGGAAAAGTTCGAGCTGCAACCTCTATATTGATAGTTTCAATTACTTCCATCATGTTGTCGCATTCTGAATCCTGCATTCAATTCTTGTTTCCCCTTATTCCCTCTTACTGTGCAAATTATTACTGTACTTAATTTGGGACTAACTCTCACTTTTAATTTCCGGATTAATTTTTTGTCTACCAAGAAAAATTACATTACATTATACCCCAGTTCAAATTGCTTTCGGTATCGAATAAAAAGGCTGCAAAGAAAAGGTATTAAAACGTAACAGATGGAGTAATTCAAATAAAGACTTCGCTGATGAAAATGTTTAACTTTTAGACCCCTTTTTCGTATTAAGTTTTCTCTGCTTCATCTTTCTAAGCGCAGCCAGACGAGTTGTATAGATTGTCGCGTCTCCTTGGACAAAGTTAGAGCAATGGATGTTTCTGAGAGAGCAGCTGAGAATTGGTAATCGGGTGATGTGGAGAATGCAGGAATAACGAATCAGATGATGTGAAGAATACGGGAACTGGGAATCGGGTGATGTGGAGACTACAGGAGTCAGCGATCAGATGATGGGATAATATAAAAACTGGAAATTAGATCATGTCGAGATTTACTAAAGAAAGATCACAATGCCTCCGCGAGTCTGCGTAAAGAAACAATGACCAGTTGGTCTTAGGGCTGGAAATCTTTTGCTGTCTGGCAAGCTCTTTAAAAGTGTAATGGTCATTTATACATAAATCTAATAAAGCATTTGCTGCACTGTCAAGTGACCGAGTTCCCGATACCACTCCTTTCAGATTTTTAACAATTTTTTCATTTCCCTGACATATTACTGCTTTATCTTTCCTTGATTTGCACCTACGTACTTGTTGTTACCTCGATCTTTCAATATATAATACAGTCTATCAATAGAAGGATCCACAGTAATACTCTTGTTTGGAATATTTACAGAGCTTAAAGCTTTCGTCCATCCTTCTGTGGACTTGATCAAGTCCACAGGAGGATGGACGAAAACTTTACCCTCTGTAAAATATTTTTACGAATACATTTCGTCTTTCTAGACAAGAGTATTACTGAGGATCCTTCTACTGATTATTGAGAAGCACGATAGGGTGTTTTTATATTTCATACTGTAATAAATATATATATAATATATATATATATATATATATATATATATATATATATATATATATATATATATATATATATATATATATATATATATATATATATATATATATATATATATATATATATATATATATATATTAATATATATATACATATATATAAACTATATATATGTATATATACACATACAGTATATCTAAATTACACGCAAAATGCAGAAAAAAAGGTTTCGGATACTAATATCTAGGAAAGATCAAATGATAAATAAAGTACGGGTGAAGAACAATGGGGAAGAACACCACATTCAGAAAACATCACTGCTGACAGTAATAAAAAAAAAAGTGTGTCAGGAAGTCTTCCAATTTCGCCACAATCCGAGCTTCCAGTGATGGGAGAAATTCTAGACATTGCTCTCTTTCAGTGTCATCATACGAAAGATAAAATATAAAATATACGTGAATTTACACTTTTATTAATATATAAAATACGGATGAATTTACACTTTAAATAAAATATAAAACAAAGATGAATTTACATTTTTAATCTAAAGATTATTACATTCAAATCACATAAATACATTTCCAAACATCGCTACGAAATACTGAACGTCTTAAATGATTACAGAAATTCGTACTAAACTTCCAGATACAAAATATTACGATTACAGTTCCTCAAAATAATAGGACCATACTAGTTCACAAGTCAACCAGCCAATTAAAACTTCCTGAAACATTAAACCTAATTAGTATTGAGAGCATCAAAACCTTCGGTTTCTTTGAATAAAGAAAAAAAAAAAAAACATTCGGGGAACTTTACATAGTAACTCTTGTTCTCTCTGGCCCCACGACGGGAGACCAAATTTCCCAATCCCTCTCTTCTTTAGACCAAGTTTCCCATTATCACTTTTGCAGACCAAGTTTCCCATTCTCTCTCTTCTTTGAACCAAGTTCCCATTCTGTCTTCTTTAGACCATGTTTCCCATTGTTTCTTCTTCTGACTAAGTTTCCCAGTCTCTCTCTTCTTTAGACGAAGTCTCTGATTCTCTCTTCTTTAGACCATGTTTCCCATTATCTCTTCTCCAGACCGTGTTTCCCATTCTCTCTCTTCTTTGGAGCAAGTTCCCATTCTCTCTTCTTTAGCCAAGTCTCCCATTCTTTCCTTTAAACCAGGTCTCCCATTCTCTTTCTTCTTTAGACCTCCTTTAAACCAAGTCTCCCATTCTCTCTCTTCTTTAGACCGAGTTTCCCATTCTCACTTCTTTAGACCAAGTCTCCCATTCTCTTTCCTTTAAACCAAGTCTCCCATTCTCTCTCTTCTTTAGACCAAGTTTCCCATTCTCACTTCTTTAAACCAAGTCTCCCATTCTCTTTCCTTTGAACCAAGGCTCCCATTCTCTCTCCTTTGGCCCAAATTTCCCATTCTCTCTCTTCTTCAGACAAAACCTCCCATTATCTCTCCTTTAGACCAAGTCTCCCATTCTCTCTCTTTAGACTACGTCTCCAATTCTCTCTCTTTAGACCAAGTCTCCAATTCTCTCTCTCTCTCCTTTAGCCCAAGTTTCTCATTCTCTCTTCTTTAGGTCTTGCCATTCCCTCCTCTTTGTTAAAGGAAATAGGACGACACCTCACCTCACGGAATCGGGGTCCGCACAAAACTTAAATCCTGACCCACATTCGGGAGGGAGGAAGGAGGGGGTGGATGAATATGGAATCGAGGCCCACTCAAATTTTGGCCATTTTTGGCGAGATGAAGAGAAATTTGGACGAACGGGATAAAGTATAAATGATATTATAGAACGGTCCATGAAGAGATAATGCATTCGTTTCTAAATTATGAGAACTTCTGTACTGCTAAAGGATACAGAAATTGCAGGTCGACAGAACAAACTGGAAAAAAAATAAAGACAAGCAACTTCAAGCAAACGAGCATAACAGTGTCTCTGCTGTCTGCATGAGAGAGAGAGAGAGAGAGAGAGAGAGAGAGAGAGAGAGAGAGAGAGAGAGAGAGAGAGAGAGAACAGCAACTTGAAGCATTCAAGCATAACTGTTCCTCTGCTGTCTGCATGAGAGAGAGAGAGAGAGAGAGAGAGAGAGAGAGAGAGAGAGAGAGAGAGAGAGAGAGAGAGAGAGAGAACAGCAACTTGAAGCATTCAAGCATAACTGTTCCTCTGCTGTCTGCATGAGAGAGAGAGAGAGAGAGAGAGAGAGAGAGAGAGAGAGAGAGAGAGAGAGAGAGAGAGAGAGCAGCAGCAACTTGAAGCATTCAAGCATAACTGTTCCTCTGCTGTCTGAATGAGAGAGAGAGAGAGAGAGAGAGAGAGAGAGAGAGAGAGAGAGAGAGAGAGAGAGAGAGAGAGAGAGAGACTTGAAGTATTCGAGCATAACTGTTTCTCTTGTTGTCGGCATGAGAGAGAGAGAGAGAGAGAGAGAGAGAGAGAGAGAGAGAGAGAGAGAGAGAGAGAGAGAGAGGGGGGTAACCGACTGTCCAGACACGTCCCAGTACGATAAAAATACGAACGGTAGAAAAACACATAAAACAAATATCGGGCACATCTTGGCTCGTACCAAAATCTCTCGAGTATGCTCCGAAATGCCGGGTGGGCGAAGTTAAAGATGAACCATCGGAACACTGTCCGAATTCTGACATTCAAAACGAGACGCCCATAACCCACTCTAGGCAATCATCCATAATATCAAATATGGGAGCACTGGTGATGGCCTGCGAATATTTAAATTAGCGTAATCTAACTAACGCCAAAATTCACAGCTTTAAACAATTTAACTACGAATAAATACAGGTGAAAAGGTCAGCAATCATATCAAGGGGAACCTGGTAAAAAAAAAAAAAAAAAAAAAAAAATTTCGCCAAGTTGCGAAATTTACCTCATGCTGCAGTGTAGTTAATCATGTATGGCATCTTTACCTTCAACGCAAGTTTATGTCCACTATATCACAGATTCAATAAATAAAACGGGGGTATATGTTATCCTATCATCTCATTCATTCAAAACATTTTCGACAAAGAACAAAATTCAAGGTGAGGGTATCCTATCTTCCACCAACGAGAGAAACATTTGGAGAACTGGCCAATCACTAAGATCTCTTGAATGAATCATGTCACATTTCACTGAAAGCATCCTATTTTCGAATACGATATAATGGGTACTTACTTTAAAGGAATATGTTGCCCACCTGTCTGTCTCTTTTCCTCAAATCTAACGCCAACCCCATCCCCGATTCGACAGTGACCCCAATCCCAAACTACCCATCAGCCAAACTACTTCCCGCCGATTCTGTACCCAACCCAGCAATACTGTACTGTACACGTCAAGGTCTATAGAGAGTACAGTCTCTAGACCTTGATACACGTAATGCCTACTGAGGGAAACAATATCCAAGAACAGCTTTCTATTTCCAGACATTAAAGGCTTACTTTCAAGAGAGGGAAGGATCACAAAACCCATATTTGAAAATAGGAAATACATACACACTATATACATAATATAGGGGGAAATAGTTTTATATTATAACTAAATGTCACCCTCTACCATGGCCTACCAATGGAGCAATTTTCTTAAATTATCATAGAGAATACAGAGAATATATACGGCAATAAAAATAATAATTCGTTCCTTTGGCTTGCCCAACCCAAACATAATAAGCTGGGAACCTAAACTTCCCCAACGCAACACGAGGAGAAGGAATGGGTGCCCCCACGTTGGTTTCTGCACCTGAAACTGGAATATTAAACAGCTCGATCAATTACATCACAAACTTCAAATGATAACACCTTGAAGCAATTTCCTACGCTAAAGAACGTCTCCAGATTACCTCTCACTCGTCCTTACTGATGTGCAGCCTCCACAAGGCAAACTGGGTCGAAATAAATTATTTCCCATTGGCAACTGAGATTAGCCTAATTACAAAGAAAGAAATCTGTGAAATTACACATTTACTGAGATACATATCAAACAAAATATACATCATACAAATTCAGTCCTAGATATATAAGTCCTCAAGGCTGGAATAATGAATCACTAAAGAGAGACTAAGTCTAATTTCAGTAAAAAATTAACTGTACTAAGATCAATACCAACAATCTTAAGCCAAGTTCTATGAGAAATGCCAAAATACTGATGACTGAACAATGAATAATCAACTCGAAGTTGAGAGCCACGCAGATTTAGTGGTTGTATACAAAAAAAAACAATTTTCCCTCCCATATGCACGCAATTATCAAGAAGTGAAAAGTGGCATTTGCTCCTTCAAGTAATCAGATCACTTATCACAATCCTCCAAGAAAAATGTGGACTTTCAACGTAGTACTCATCTGTATTGCTAAGCAAGTCATATGTTGTGAAAAACCGTTGTATAATAAAAATCCACAATTGATGCAACCGCCGGCTGAATATGGAATCACTTAACACCACCTGGCCCAGTACTCCGGTGATGGGTCTTTATCCTCTCGCCTTCCGCCCCGTTTCAAAACTCTTCTTGGCAAAACTGCTTCTCGCTACTTTGCTTGACGTTAATTATAAGGATGAACATGTTCGAAAGTCTTTGTTTTTTTTTAAAGATAATACAATTCATTAATATACCCGGATTTTTATATACTCAGCTGTATAATCCGCTGCCATACCAAGCCCCAAAATGGATGATCCCACTACATTCTTTGACGTGAGTGGCAAAGCAGAATACTGTTAACTTCACGAAAGAAATTACTGAGAAGGAAATCCCTCAGAACTGATTCAGCAGTTTAACCGAACAACCTCCCTGCAATGATTTGGAATCACGTTAAAATAAACTAAAGAAAACCATGTGCAGTGCCTCCAGTAGCTTGAGGATCCAAAACAAATACTAATTACAATGAAAAAAATATTAAAACCTGCCACCACTTGTCCAACAAGAAAAACCATATCAGCCTACTTCTCAAACATCTCACCTCATCAGAATAGTTGAGAAAGTCATAGTGAGAGCAATAACCAAACATCTAACCAATAATGCGAGTATCACAGCTGATCGACAATCTAGAATCAAGCAGCGAAATCAACACAATATATCTTGGCTATGCCTAGAGCCTTTGACAAAGTTAATAATTTCTTACTGTGCAAAACAAAACTCATAAAAGAGCCCGAATACACAAATTTATCATAAATCAAATACGTCAAGTATTTGATCACTCTGCATGGAAAATGGCCACAATCATGCAATTCGACCATCCAAACCACCTTACTTGATACTGCTATGGAGTCTACTTTTAATAGGGGCAAATTCCAACAGTATTTTTCCGTAACAAATAAAAAAAAAATTCTACCAGTCTTGGTCCTGAGAGAATACCATTAAGCACAATGAAAGTCCCCTGAGTCGCATCTCTTCACTACATAAAAAAGAGCTTACACCTACTGTATTATTATTGTTATTATTATTCAGAATATAAACCCCTATTCATATGGAACAAGCCTACAGGGACCATTGACTAGAAATTGAAGCTTCTGAAGAATATATTAGTGTTCTTTTGAAAGTTGCATGATATCAGAGGAAATACAAACGGAAGAGGCAAGTTATTAGAAAAGAAAAAATATTACATAAAAACATAAATTTGCAAAATATTGTACAAGGTGAACTGTTTTAGGGTAGTAATGCATTGCATCTCCTCTTGAACTGTTGAGGTTCTAGTTGCACAACATCCTCAAGGCAACTTCCACATTCCAACAGTGTGAGGAATATAAGACCTCTGGAATTGAGAAGTTCGACAATGTGGCTCAGTTAGCCCACTGCCACGTTGATAAACTCATGGTAGCCTTTACTGATTTAGGCTGCCACGGACACTGAGATCTTTTCCAAAGAGAGATAACAACACTATGCACATGATATGAACAACACTAATCAAACCAACTAAAAACAGCTGCCCACCAGTAGGCTCTCTCAACCCAGTTCTATGCACCTATAAAATCAAAGGCGGCTCAAAACCAAAAACTTCTGCCTATTTATTCTGTCACAACCCTAGACATAGGTTATAAAACTACTTTTATATTATAACCCAGCCAATCAGTTGCATATCATAAACCAGCCAAAATTTCCTCTCACAGCCTCTACCTTACACAATTGCTTGCCTTGCACCATAAACCAGCCACAAATCACCCAATACATATTTAAACGTTAGTTGAACAAGTTTCCAGACTGGATGAACCATGAGCCATAATGTAATGAAACGGCCACTTCAAAAACCCCAATGCAGGGTGCAACTGCATAACATCAAGTTTTCTTGACATCACTCCTCAATCAGTTATGCTGAAATAACAGTTGAAAACTGTGTAAAAGCAATGTCATATACAAAGGACTTGGGTAATGTGCTATACAAAACACAATTTCAACACTACAATATATGTTCCTGGAGTGTTAGACCTACAATCACTTTCCAATATGAGGTTCTTTATTTTGTGACATGGCATCAAATATGCAGGTTTCTTCAGTTTCAAGTCATGGGACAGCCTTGTTTCAAAATTTGAGTCCATCTGTATTTAATGCAGTTTAGTTACAATAAAAGTACTGATACTAACTTCTTCCATCAGCGTGAGCAGGCTGTAATTAGTCCAAAACCTACTGAACTTCCGATTGCTTTATGGACGGATGTCTCCCAATAATAACTACACAGTATGCCTAAGATACAGTAAGCTTATTCTTGAGAATAAGTTATCCATCTGAAATGGTGAACATCTTGACCTATTTTGGCTGATTTATTTTGTAAGATGAAAATTTCCAACAATCTTTCTAGTTTCAGATTAAAGACAAAAACTTACTGGTGCAGTTAAACATATCCCAAATAAATAAGCTACTTTTGGGGAAGGTATGTATCCTAAAAATACACAATTCTTGGACAGGCTAATTCTCATCTCATTGAAACTAGGGCGAGTGCAGATACTAATCACCAAGTACAGAGGTACTCTGTTTTAGGTCTTAGGCCTTGCTTAAAACTTGGTATAAGTGCTGATCCCACGAAATATCAAATAGTGTGCCTGTAAAACCGGAAAAGCTTTCAAATTGCTATTGGAAAGTTCATGACCTGCTCCAGCAGTAAGCTATGCATTCTCCCACAATGGTGTGGTAGCAGTGATGATCTTTTCACTTAATTTCTCTGCTTGAGCCCTAACAGTAGGATGCTTTTTAAAAATACTGTATCAGACTTATTTTCAAGTTTCAGATAAAAATAGTTATCGAACAATGGCTGTATCTGACACGTTACAACATATTATGTACCAATCAGAAACCAGTCAATTACCATTGGTTTACTGGCTAAATAAAACTACATAGCACTACCAAAAAGTTCCAGTCTTAACTTGATGTCTTTGCTTTCATATGTACAACCAGGTTTAATCTGCTAGTAGTCAACAGGATAGGATAACAGCCCTTGTAAAACGGCTCATAAGAAAGACAATTTCTTTAGACTTCTGCATTCAGACAAAAATACAAACCACTTGTTTTTCAAGCTACGAAGTTGTTTATGAGGGAGGAGATTGAAGGTTTAAGAAATTTTTGCAAAAGGGCTTGTTGTGATTACCTGTGTTTACTGTAATCTAAGCATGCTCATTTTTATAGAATGTTTGCACAACTGGCAACATAAGATACAGCCTTTCAAGTTTGGACATTTGTGGATGATGCTTTTCAAGATAAAATATTCTGAAATTGGCACCAATATGGAGACATAATCAACATGAACATGCTGACAGACAAGAACTGTAAAACTACACTGATAAATTACCTTAACAGGAGTTCAATCATATTCTGGAATTTTCAAATAGCAAGAGACAGGGCTTTAAAATGGTACGAGGCAACTCTAAAGGTATACCATAAAACATGCCACAAATTGAAACTTGGCAGTGATGAGACAGACAACTCAAAGGAAGCAATTTGTCAGTGATAAGACAGACATCTCAAATGACGCAACTGGCGTGATGGGACAAACATTATACCTCAGGCAACTTGGCAATGATGAGACAGACATCTCAAATGAGCTAGCCAAGCCATAATAAGCAAGAAAATATCCAAAATAAAGCTATGTGACAGTGATGAGGCAGAAAACATCTCATAAAAGGCAACCTGGCAGTGATGATACAGCTCAAATGATGCAACCTCACAGTGATGAAGCAGAAACATAATAAATGAGGCAACCAGGTGGTGATGAGAGAGATCTCAAACGACGCAAATTAGACAACAAATAATGCAGCTTGGCAACGATGAGAAAAAATAACACATCTGAAATATATACCGTGCTGTCATGCAGTGTGCAGTCCCTGAACCTTTGGGATCGCATTCAGTTTCCTTAATTACTGTATAACATTATTCCAAGCAAATGCCAGCTGTACCATTACTGGTATTCCCTCCAGTTATGAATAAATTAATCAGATATCAAACTCCATTAAATCTTAAAGTTACACTTTTGGAACCTTACACAGCTTTGGCACAACACACACTTGATATATTGCCTCATTACGAACAACTTTCAAGCCGAGGAGCACACATGGTAGTGTAACAATGACAGGTGCAAGAAACATCTGCCTTCATATACTGTACAATGGGGTTTCATTTCAATATGGGTTAACATTAATGAACTAAACATGAATTCTCTAACAGATTCATTCACCAATGATTATTTTGCTGGTACCATACTGCAGCAGCATCAATTGCTTGTTTATTACTGCAGCTTTTGTGGTACAGGCTGTTATCAATATCTTTATTTTTACTCTATTATCACTGTTATAAAATGATTTAACAAGACCAACAAATCACAATTCTAGATGCTCATGGGGTTTGCCATGAGAATTTTTTATAAATGAGAAACGAAAACTGATGGAAGGTAAAATGAAAAAGTTGGATACCTAAAAAGGATGAGCCCAATGGGAGGTTAAAGAATGAGAAGCAGAAAGTAATGAAGCCAAGGACCAAAAGGACAGAGCACAGAATGTTTATCAAGTTTACCATAATGCTGTACACAAGACATTCCGGTAATGGCATACAAGGAAAATGTAAACAAAACTTGTATAACATGGGAACAGAAACGGCAATTTCTACAGCAAAAGCAAAACTAAATAATAAATGTAAATATAGTGTAAAAACCACTGGGCAAATTAAATCTAAGCTATCATTTGTCAGTAATGCAGACGTGTGCATATGACCAATAAATCTGCGAGTCCTATTGCTTACATATGAAGCCTATAGCTATGTAAGCAATTAAAAAAATCATAGTTATTTTTGTGTATTTTAAACAAGCCTTTAAAATATCTCAGGTTCATGCTGTCATCTCCTTCAGAAAATCTACATTCAACAGAATCATGGATATTTCTGATTTTATTCACATACTTGTCATTTCTTGGGTATTTCAGCAATGCATACTACCAAAGCTTTACTGATACGCAGATTGATGTTGAACACCTGGAGGTGCACAATTAATAAAAAAAAAAAAAAAAAATTTCTCCTCCACTATTCTTCAGAAATGCTTACTGTTGGTTTCCTAAGTAAAGCAAGCATAATTTCCTTTCATTGAAAACAGTGAAACAGAAATGATGAGTAAGTCCTGAGAAGACGAAGTTTCAAACGTCAGGCCAACTTGAAGTAATATGGTAGTGTATCGCCCTACCATATGTACCAATTGGATAGCATGTGCTCTCATATGCACAACATCCTCAGGTAGACAGTGGAACAGGAACTTCAAAATTTCAAGTGAAAATGCAATGCATTACTACCCTAATGCTATTCTCCTTGTATTTTAATACATTTTTCTTTTTATTAATTTGTCAATTTATTTCCTTTTAATAAGTGAGATTCCTTCTTTCTGTAGTTCCCTTTACCTTCTCTTACTTCTTAATGAGCACCATATTCTTTGGAAGCTTGAACTTTAAGTCAGTGGCCACTGTGGGCTTGTTCCATACAAAAAGGGTTCATATTCTGAATAATAATTATAATAATAATTATAATAATAATAATAATAATAATAATACAAAAAATCCTTTCCCAACAAAAAAGTAACCACCAAAAAGAAATTACAAGAAGTTCCTGATCATTATTTGTACAAAATATACATGCAACTGCAGCACCTTATGGTTGCATCCTAGGTAATGTAAGTAGGTTGTGGGTCAAAGGAATGAAGTCCCAAGCAGGTAAAACAGAGCATCTTGGGTTAGATTAGGTTAAGCAATACGCCTAGGCTAGGCCTAGTAGGATTATCAAGGTATACCTTTGCTATAAACCTACAGGAGGCCATCTTGATTCAAATTGTGCCCCAAATGGAAAAAATTTGTCCACAAAGCTGCATGAGCTTGCCTATTCAACTAGCTATAAGTGACATAACCTACTGGAACTAGGCCTATGCCACATTACTGTGGCTAGCCTACCAAACTCACAGTAGGCTAAGCTACAGCCTGTAGCCTGTCTCTGTAGGTGTAGACTTCTTGGTCGTCTGTTTATACTAGGTTTGTATAAATGTAGATTCAGTACTACCTTCTGTGCGATGTGGTCAAATAAGGAAGCCTATGGGTAACAAGTGTGCCCAGGGCCCGCTATTCTGGCCAAGGCATATTGGGCTATCAGATCTGGCCTATGCTAAGCTACGGGTTAGGATTCTCTTAAATACGGTGTTCTTTATCTGAATTCGCTTCGCCTAGCCTTCACTTCACCATCCAGTACAAATATACGGGCAAGACGCCACAAGAATATCTACGGTACGGACCTTAAGCTACCTCCGAGGCTATAGGCTCCGTAGGATACGTTAGCATGACCGAGGTCCTTCAGCAACAAAGTAGGATACCCTAAACAGAAGTCTAGCTCTCTAAAGCTTTCCCAAAGTGGTACATTGCACAAATTAAAATAACGTTCATGACCACGGGAATACAATAACAAAAGAAACATAAAGGATACAAACCGTCTAGAATACGAATTAAGGATACGTCAGTATTACCGTATCTGTACCGTCACTGTACTCTTTCAAAACATCACTGTTCTCATTGACAGTCCCACCCTAGAGGGTCGGGTAAGACTTCACTGCGTCCGCATGCTAAGAAGTATTTCTCCATATGGTTAATTCAATAAAGAAAGAACGCATTGGATGAATATATTAAATTGTTTTCCAGGAAATTATATATTATCTTCATATATCTATATAAATATTTCACGGAAATTCAAACTTTTCTTCTCATCTCAATCGAAAGTATATTACCTCATTTGTAATTGCTTAGAAAGAATCGGAGAAGTTGCGTATTAGATTATTGTTTACATGCGCGAAGAAGAGCGCATGCGCATATTGTAAACTACTTTTTTTTATGTTGTAGACTTTTTGTGGTATGAAAGATGAATTATTTGGTAAGTTTATCATGCAAGTAGGCTATGCTTCAGCAATCGACAGGCACGGTAATTTCCAAGAGAGTGAAATATAGCCAAGAAGAGAAAAATGAGGACGGAAGGGATAACTGGTAAAGATTATGGAAGCAGTGTCTGAGGAGAGATCTAATTGTTTGAATAAAAACTCTCTTGATTACAGCTCTAATTGATAATAAGGAGGATTTCTAAGACGCTGAATGCTATGGAGGGAAACGTATATGAATATCAAGACTGCATCGGTTTTTAAAGAGTTTTAAATTTAGCTCTAATGACAGATTAACTAGTTTTTTCTCTTTTTATTTGCGCGTAAATGTCGAAGAAGCACATGTAGCTCTAACTAGCTTTTTTCTTTTTTTATTTGCAGGTAAATTTTGAAGATGAAGCATATGTAGTTAACACTGTGGGATTGAACAAGGTCTGGAGTATACTGTAGGCTACCTGCATTTTCACGTAGAACTTAATATCTAATCTTCAAGGTAATGTGTCTGAAGTTATCGGGTTAATGAATAGAAATTCTTCGAAAGTAAGAGTGACCTCCAAAATACCTCACTATCATTATATCTCCCTGAAATGGAAAAACGAGTGGTGGGTTTGGATGTTGTCTGACTGATTAAAAGAACTGAGTTGTCAGTTACATCAGACATCTGAATATCTTTTCATATTTAAGAGTCAAAAGAACTCGGAAAAGTCATAATAGACAATTAACTCACTTTCCACTAATGTGATTGAGGTAGTTTACGTATCCTAGGGACCCGCCCGTAGCTCATTAACAATGACTCCAAATGAAAAATTGCATAGAACAAAATCTTAACCATAAAAGGTCTCAATGCAAAAGTCTCCTTCCCAACCTGTTTCCTAAACTTGGGTCGCTCACTTCCCTCCGTTAAAGCCCTTACACCTATCCAGTGTTTCTAATTTAAGGGGCTTATTGCACCTCAGAAGTGACCTAACTCTATCCACGTGGAATTCTTTAGCAAACAGTAAATGCAAGTGTCGGACCTGACGTAAAACTAAGTTATCTCATCTTTCGCCTAGGCTCAGGGGCGTCATTTCAGATTTTTGATGGGGCGGCGGGGGGGTTGGTGCGAAGGCGGTTTGGCGAGCGAAGCGCGCCTAATCACCTTTTTTTTTTTTTTTTTGAGCTATTTTATGTGCTTTTTGAACCACATAAAATAGATAGATAGATAGACAGACATAACTTAGTATGATGACACATTTGAATTTCGGTAGGAATAATGGAAAACCAGCTGCTGTTACTTCTTGGGGCTTGGTAGGGTGAGGGGGGGCAAGTTGAGGCTGGGGGGGGGGCAACTTGAGTCTTGGGGGACAGTTGTCCCCAGCCCCCCCTAAATGACGCCCCTGCCTAGGCTTCTTGTAAATTGTCCATAGCTCTCACTTTGTTAACCACTTACATCTATTTTATCGAGGAATCAAGACTGACAACGGCAGCAGGCAGGCGTTGAAGACATGGCTGTCTTGAGAGGTTCCACCTGTATTTTACTACCAGCGTGACTATATCAACCCAAACATTTTAGCAAGACCGGGTGTCCTGTTATAGGAAGGAACCAATGCCTTTACTCGAAACCATTGGACGTAATCCCCTCAGGCCTCAGCTCATTTGCGCGCATTGCGCTCTTCATTTGCTAAAAAACGAAGACAAATCTCAGGCCAACTTGAATCTGGTTCAGATATTTATCCTAAAAAAAATCCTTAGCATTAAGTTTCCTTAAGAGGTTATCTTAGACTTTTTCGTCATGTTACCTCTTAATTCCTTAGGTAGATAATAAGACTGAGATCTTGTTTATATCTTTGAATATTGGTTAAATATTGTCGACGACATAGGAAAGAACTGCTAAAAAATTATTGCAGAATCAGAGAGAGAGAGAGAGAGAGAGAGAGAGAGTGAAGTCTGGATATAACTATGGAACGATCTGTTAACCTGAGAATAAATCGTTAAAAAAAATCCCACGGATAGAGTTGGAAATGATACCATGAGGGGAATTAATGAAGTTCCACATGTAGTTGAAATAATGATGATAGGGAGACGGCAAAGGCTTGGACATGTCTTTTTGCCAATCCCTGGGTGAGAAGTAGGTGATAATGTCAACTGGGCTTCTGTGAGTACCGGAATAGACCTATGAGAAGGGCGGCTGCAGATGAGTCGGGATTTGTGGAAGATAAAGCACAGGAAAGATATGAGAGGTGGAATTTCACAGAGGCACTTTGAATAACGTGCCGTTGGAGGCGATGATGATGATGATGATGTGTGTGTGTGATGGGAAACTTCGATGGAACTTGGAAAAACAATAAAAAATTTAATAATTTCATGGAATCAGGTAATTTCTTACGAAATAGAAAAAAAAGAAATTCTGTTACTTTATTATCCTCTTCATCTTTATAATAATAATAATAATAATAATAATAATAATAATAATAATAATAATAATAATAATAATAATGGAAGACTGCTCGCCAAAATGAGTGTCCGAAAGCCTTGGTATTGTTATGCTTGCTTAAATGGAGTACTGTATTTGATTCTTTCACATCGTTGCTTCGTACGTGTGTTGTGTGTAAAGCTTCGGCCTCTTTATAAACTAATTCATGAATCTAGTCTTTTACACTGATTTATTTCATTATTTATTTATTTACATTTATTTTTTATTTATCTATATCTATTTTTTTATTTTATATTTATTTTTTTTATTTTTTATTTAGATTTATTTTTTATTTATTCATTTATACATTTACTTATTTTTATATATTTATTATTTTTATATTTATTTTTATTTATTTATTTTTATATTATTTTTTATTTATTTATTTTTACATATTTATTTTTCATTTATTTATGTTTAACAATTAATCTATTTATTTTTTGCTTATTTATTCATAGATTTATGTATTCACTCATTCATTAATTTATTAGTCAATCTCTTCACATTTTGTTTATCTACTGTAGCCAAGCTGTGGTCAAATCGTACCTCGCGTGAGCAAACAAAAAAAAAACCGCGGGTTGAACAACGAAGGCCAGACACGACTTTGCGTATCTTCAGCTAGATTTCGTCAAGATACGCGTCATCTTGCCACGCAGGCACCTGTATTTTTAGACTCTGCACGTGAAACGGCAAGGTGACGATGCCACAGGTGCATTCAAGACAAGGTTTTGCTCCGTACCAATATGCAGTAAATGTGCCTCGCTGTCGAACTTTTCAGTTTCAGACACTAGCGGAGCCAGGGCGGGGTGGGTGGGGGGAGGCTCACCTGGGCGCATGGGACCCCCATGAAAAATGACAAAATAATAATACTGAAGATTTAGATAATAATAATAAAATGAATGAGAAATATAAAAATGGAAAAAAATTAAAATCTTTTATATAAATAATAAATTTTTTAGGAATAATAATAATAATAATAATGATAATAATAATAATAATAACAATAATCTTAATGATAATAATAATGGATTCGGTATTTCCTGATAGAGCAGGCGATTGCTGTCCGTTTCATATTTTCTACTTAAATACTGAATGATATGCTGAAGGAAATATATTATACTACGATACGACAGAATATTTCATGCATATATATATATATATATATATATATATATATATATATATATATATATATATATATATATTATATATAATTTATAAGTATATAATGTATATGCATAATATGAAAATTGGTGGCCCCCCCCATGAAATTTTTCTGGATCCGCTAGTGATACCAATATGCAATAAACGTGCCTCGCTGTCGAACTCCTCAGTTCCAGAGGTCCTTTATTCCTCACACCATTGGACTGTGGAACAGCCTCCCAGTGGATGCCGCGTAGTTGGAACTTCGGAAGTTCAAGCGGTGATGCAATGCAATACTACCCTAATACAATTCAACCTGTTTTAATATTTTACTTAAATTTTTATATATTTATTCATTTATTCATTTATCTGGTTTTCTAATACCTTTCTGTATTTCCCATTACCTTCTGTTACCTCTTTCGAATGAACACCTTAATAATATTCTTTGGAAGCTTGAATTTCAAGTCAGTGGCTCCTTCGGGCTTGTTCCATATGAATAGGGTTCATCTTCTGAATAATAATAATAATAATAATAATAATAATAATAATAATAATAACAACAACAACAATAATAATAATAATAATAATAATAATAATAATAATAATAATAATAATAATAATAATAATAATAATAATAGATATAAGTTTGGATGCCGTTCAGTTGGAACTCGGAAATTCAAGCGAGGAAGCAATGCATTATTACCCTAATTCTATTCTCCTTTCATTTTAATCGGTTTTTATCTATTTATTAATTTGTTAGTTTTTGTGTTTTAATAAGTGAGATCTCTTCTTTCTATATTTCCTTTTACCTCCTCTTACTCCTTCCTAATGAACGCCATATTCTTTGGAAGCTTAAATTTCAAGTCAGTGGCCCCTGTGGGCTCGTTCCATATGAATAGGATTCATCTTCTGAATAATAATAATAATAATAATAATAATAATAATAATAATAATAATAATAATAATAATAATAATAATAATTAAAGATTGTCATTAACGTTTGTCACTAAGGTATTTTTTTATGAACTAGAAGCGTGAGCGGTGTGTTTTTACTTTTCTCATGTTGTTTATCTGATTTTGAAAGAAGTGACATCGGTACAACTTTTGAGTTTTTGGTTCTTCTTCTTCTTCTTCTTCTTCTTCTTCTTCTTCTTCTTCTTCTTCTTCTTCTTCTTCTTATTATTATTATTATTATTATTATTATTATTATTATTATTATTATTATTATTGGGGAAACAAATCCATAATTACGTATATGTACGTATATTTAAAGATAAATCTGTACAGAAAGCTTTCAGGAAACTGAAAAGGGGAATCGAACAGTTTCCAGAAAGCTTTCTGTACAGATTTATCTTTAAATATATGTACACATTTACATGACTGTGGATTTGTTTCTCCATTCCAAGACTCATGCTACTACTACTACTATTATTATTATTATTATTATTATTATTATTATTATTATTATTATTATTATTATTATTATTATTATTATTAACTGCTCATACCTAAAGTTTGCCCCATTTCTCTGTCACACCACGAAACTATTTGAGCTGCTAAACTACAGTATCTTCAACTGAATAACAACTTCAGTATCCTGTCAATCACATACACAGTTAACAAATAGAACAGCCAGTGATTCACAGAGGTATGAAAGCAGAGTAGAGGAATATGGTAAATGTATTTACTTTTGCTGATACATCTCTGTCAGATTCTTGGCAAGGTAAACGGCTTACAACTGACTCCAGTTTTGATTTTTGTTGATTTTAACGAGACCTATCTTCCGCCTTTCCTCTAGCGTCAAAATCTAATGGCATTTCCTTTTCTCCTGGTTATAAAGACGAATTTGCAGTGACAGTAGTATAAGTATAACTGTCTTTGTAATAGAATGTAAAATTTAAGCCGAAGGTCAAGCGCTTGTACCCATGAGGTCATTCAGCGCTGGGAGGGAAATTGAGAACAAGAAGGTTTGAAAAGAGTAACAGGAGGAAGACCTCGCAGTTGCACTGTGAAACAATTGTTAGGAGAGGGTTAAGGAAAGAAAGACGGAGGAAAGAGAATATGAACGGAGGTATAGTGAAAGGACTGAAAGGGTCGATCAGTGAAGTTTTGGTCAGTATGTGAGTTGGTGACCAAACTAGCCACTATGGGGCAGAGTCATCCCATCTCGGTGCTGGTCCGAAGACCGGATAAATTGGGAGGGTTGGAGTCAGGAAAGGCATAAAATATTTGCCCCAACCAGTTATGGAATGAGTCGTTCAAGATAGCAACAGCCGGAGGAGGCTCATTAATATCAGCGACCCCGACTAGGGATTAAGCTGAGAAGAAGACGTGGACGGGTAACCAATGCCTAAAGCTCCCAAGACTGGTTAGAAACTAGTTACAGACCGCAGGATTTGCACGTGGAAACCAGACTGAATTAGTAAGTCAGTGACGTCATACAATGCTGACAACAGAGCTTCGGCTCCAAGACGTACAGTACATTACTTGCTGTTATAATTCTGTCCACGAACCTGAGATTTTCAAATAGTCTCAAACATTCTCCCTGTTCTCAAATAATTTCCGACATTTCAGACACCAGTGGATCCAGAAAAATTTCATGGGGGGCCACCAATTTTCATATATATATATATATATATATATATATATATATATATATATATATATATATATATATATATATATATATAAGATGACTTTTGTAAAAGCTACCTGAAGTATTTCTGTCGTATCACAGTACAATATATTTTCTTCAGCATATCATTCCGTATTTAAGCAGAAATTATGAAATGGACAGCAATCGCCAGTTCTGTCAGGAATTACCGAATCCATTTTTGTTATCATCAAGATTATTATTATTTTTTTAATTTTCTTATTTCTATAATATTTTTTTATTTTTTCCCATTTTTATATTTCTCATTCATGTTATTTTTATCTTAATCTTCAATATTATTATTTTGTCATTATTTTTGACGGGGGGTGGGGCCCACGTGCGCAGGTGTTCCACCCCTGGATCCGCTAGTGATTTCAGAACAAGAATTATTATCACAAGCACCGTATCAGCGCCATTGTAACCTTTCCAATAGTTCTTTCCTGACATATAAAAGTACATTTAAGGTATATGGATTCAATCATTCAACAAATACGCTATTCAGTAGTGAAAATGAAAATAAGCAAAAATACCTAACTTCTGTTTCCAAAGCACAAGGTGAATAACATGTTTATCAAAAGAGCAAAACAATGAAAATTAATATTCTGTTTCGTCACTTAAGACTTGGCAATACAATTTTAGCTTTCGTGACCTGAATGGGACTAAGCTTAGCTTGGCAAAAAATTACCTGCGACACCGGGTGTTGTGAAAATTGGTTATGTATGTACGTATAAAAACTTAGCTAAGAAAATACAAGTTAAGGACGAATAGGACCTACTATACAAACACACTAACAATATCATACAGTTTATAATATGCAATTAACAGAGTATTTTTATTATGGACAGTTGGCCATCATCATCCTCGAAAAAAAAAAAAAAAAAAAAAAAAAAAGGAATAAACGCATACATACATCCTCATAACAAATATTCGTGCAGTGTCATTACCACACCATTGTCAAATTAATGTTGTGCATCGATTCTGGCCAGATAGAACCAGTTAGTGCCACTCAAATACGAAATATGAATTCTGAGTTGTACCCAACAAGTCTTGACGCTATTGATAAACAGATCTTGTACTAACAACCTACTGAGGATTCGACGTAACTTGGTGCTTCCTTCGACTGCCAGATTCCTTTTATTTCATT